>NC_142649.1:62212272-62515303 GCF_055504915.1 Nelumbo nucifera
GTGTCTGTGGCATCGTGAAGCCTGGGATTTGGATAGCCTGGCTCTGATACCAATCTGATGAGTTACCGCTCACCTCGGAAGCCCCTTCGAGGGTGGTTTAACCTCTTGATACAGAAGATGGGAGGGAAAGGGGAAAGGTAGGAAGAAGATGACTCAAAGAGAGAGATGAAAGGGATATTCATTCACGCCACTTATTACATGATCAGGGCCTTATATAGCTGGCTTACATGTATGCAATCATAGAGAGAATATCTTTTGGTGGCAGTGTAACTAACTCTGGGAGGCTCAGCCGCGTGTCACGCTAGCCTCTCTGTCTTCTAGTGAAATGCTGTTCGGTGGTGGCCTGCTCCATTCCTATAGTTGGGTTCGGAGGGAGTGTTTGGGTCCCAACAAAATGTTGATTGTCCAAGTATAAGAAACATGTCAGAAATGTTGGAAATATCATATGAAAATATTGTAAAAATTACAGGCATGGTGGAAACATTGTGATATATGCAAAATATGGAATGATATTCCATGAAATGATAAAAGAAGCATAGGTACACCTTTTAAAATTATTATCTTGTCCCAAATCACTAAACAAAGCTAAGAAGCTAAGGTTACAGACCAAAGAATACGTTCTGAAGTTGCCCTGTAAACCTTCATGATAGAATGAATTCAAGCAAAATTTAAACTCATAGAAAATGTAAATGGTTGTAATAGATCGATCAAATAATCTATTACACAAATAAAAACTAGTATTAAACTTCATGTTTGAAATGAATATTGAGCTAGCTCAAAGTGGTAATCATGTAAGTTAGGTGGGCAATAACAATGTTACTCCACATATCTACAATAGTCACTAACTTATCTTATATTACTATCTTTTGTACTCTACATAGTGCTGGTAGTGTTCACTGGGAACATGTCGATTCCAGTAAAATTTCATGTTGCTACCCATGGAAGTGGAAATGGAAATATGCCGTGGAAACTATCTGTTGTACTCCAGATAGTGTTGGTAGTGTTCATTGGGGAATATGTCAATTATAGTAAAATTTCGTGTTGCTACCTATGGAAATGGAAATATGTCATGGAAGTCTTAGGGAAATTAGGGACATTTTAAACCATGCTAGGGGGGTTACAAACTTGAAGTGTATGCCAATTCTTTCATTTTAAACCCGTCTGAATATTTGGTTAGCTTAAAGTAGTAGTCTTTATTGGATAAACACAAGGTTACTACTGTAAAAGGATTCTGTCACACACCAAAGAAGCCAATTTGGCAAGACACTATATTGATTACTTGTAGTTTGATGATTGACGATGATAGAGGTGAGACAAGGTTCATCATTTCAAAATTATCTACGTTCATTAGGGTTAATGTCTATGAAGAAGATAAATGATGTTTTATAGAAGAGATAAATGGTTGATACCAAAGTCTCTCTTGAGCATTAGTGAAAATCTCCTTTGTGGGAAGTGGGGGACAAATAGGGAAATTTGAAACCAAAGCAGCACATGAACTGAGCCAAGCTGAATTTTGAATTCCGTTGAGAAGTATAAGAAAGACTACTACTTGTTCTTTTAAAGGATGTGTTTATATTTCTGACCATTCTTTTTCCCAGAATACCTGAGTATACCCTTGTTAATTTTGTTCTGTTTTATGTGTGATCTGTTCCTTGTATCAGCGGTTCTTCTTCAAATCACAAGTTATTGCTACCAACAAATTCAAGATTGGGAAGTGTGAGGATTATGTCTGGGTAACCAAAGATGAATTATTGGAGTATTTTCCAGAGCAAGCAGCCTTTCTTAACCAGATGATAATCAGCTGAATTTTCTTCCTTATTAAGCTCTCCTTAGGTTTCCAGGCCTCAGTATTTGAGTTTTGAACTTTGAAGCTTTTCTTCATGTTCCAGTAACCAACATGGATTCCATACAGTGACAAAATTTGAGTTGTAATGCAAATCACAAGAAAAAAGAGAAAAAAGAAGAAAGAGTTGTGAGCGTGTCACGAGGAAGCAGAAATCTGAGTATTCTATTGAATGTTCCTTTTGTGGCTCAGGGACATACTTTGCTGATCGGGAAACTATGCATTTTTGTAGAATAAAATTTCCGTGCTTGGTGGCATATTATTCTTTTGCAGCTCCACATTACGGTTCTGATTTCCATGCTATCATCATTGATATCCTTTTGTTCTTTCTTCTTGTTAGGAGTCTACAAGACTAGCGAGTAGTATGTATCTAGAAAATTGCCATGCTGACTTGGTTTTATTGGTTGGAAATTTCTCAATGAAACCGAGTCCGAGATATAGAAATGGTGACTTTACTGAGGTTTAACACAAATTTATAACATGTATGTGCATCTTAACGATCTCATCCCGTGCACCTTTGCTGATAAAGAAAAAAAAAAGACATCTCATCCCGTGCAAAAGTAGAAAGAAATTCTGAAGTTTTTGAAAACGTATGGAAGGGAACAGATAAGACACTTTTTCTCCGCTTCTCAAAAATTTCAGGCCCCATTTTACTCGAAAAGATAGCTTAGCATTTTATTTATATCAACACTTATAAAAAGGATTGCATATTAACATTCATATCAAGGTTTAGTACGGCCGGGCAGTCTGCCACACGGCCAGGGATACGGTTAAGGGTGTCAATGGGCCGGCTTTGGACTGGTTTTCATCCGGTCCAAAATCAATTTGAACGGATTGGATGGACCAACAAGACATTGGATTGGACCAATCTGATCCAAATTATTTATTAGATTGGATTGGACCTGATCTGTCCTTAGTAAATTTATATTGGATTGGGTTGTTTAAAACGAATTTAAACAGATTCTAGACATTGAATTGAATCGATCCAAAATGGTCTAAAATATTCATGATTGAATTGAATCTCGTTCATTTGTAATAGACTTACGTTGAACTAAATCAGATTGGACCCCCCCTACTTCCAAACTAGCTGGTAAGCAGCAACAGCTGCAAGCCCAAAACCCAAATAAAACTCACGAGCAACCACATGATTGTCCTTTCAGATAGAGAGAGAGATGACGTCAAGCTTCACTGCCATTTCTTTGTAAGTGATGGACAGATCCTTTTCTTCTTTTACACGCAAGACAGAAAGGTTATGTCTCCACAACAATCTCCATCATTTGTTTTCTGAGTTTCATGGTAAATTTAATACGAGTCCTACGATTGCAAAGCCTACCTCATACACATGCGACGACATATTTTCAAATGACCATGGTTTTTAAAACCGACCCGGTGACCAAATCGGTCAGGGGTCCGGTTATAGGGTTGAACGGTCCGATCGTTGAAACCAAACGCTTGGCTCATTTTGACAGAAAAAAAAAATAATTAAATCATTCGAACGGTCAAATGATTAATTACCCGGTTCAGTGTTCACTGACCAAAATCAATAATTTTGAGAGAAAATTCAATTTTCAGGAAAAGCTAAAACGATCAAATGACCAATTCCCAAATTTTCCAGGCCGACCATCCGGTCCGATCTGGTTTTGAAAACCATGCAAATGACACTAGATTTCGTAATTGACGAAATAGTTAACAATATGATGATATGCATTTAAGCAAAATGGTTTTATACTTTAATTGGAATGAAGTGCCACTCATTCATTCTATAAAGTATAAACAAAAAAGATGTAGCGGTAGCAGACTTGCAAAAACAAACTGAAAACCCACCAGGCATCAAAAAGTCATAAAACCAACCAACCCTCTCACCCGGTCAACAGCGGGAAAGTGCATGAAATCAGATTCCATTCTCACCGTCCTCGCGACCATTTGCAGCTATACATTGAGAATATCTTCTTAGGACTAAAATCATACAAGTATGATAGAGATATTTTCAATATATGACACAAGTGGCTGTGAGAACAGTGTAAACACAGTCTTGTGAGAGGACTGCATTCAAGTTCAAAGTGCACATATGATGAAAAGATAAGAGGTCCACTTGGTTTACCAGTTTCTGCATGTGTTGGAACCTCTGTTCTCTGGCTGAAGTGGAGCTGCTTAATTTATATATATAGTTAACAAAATTAACATATATAGATTGATAAATGATCCAGACGTCAAGTTGTGACGTTGTAATTTGTAAAAGGCTAAAAAGCTACTAACTTTGGTGGACGGGGCCTACTAAATTGAGAATTGAAGATGAAGATGGTTTATCAAATTAATGCATGGGAACTGTCACAATTAACTTACAAGTTACACTGCTTTGATGATCAAGTTTGGCTCGGCCTCGGCGTGGGCTAGCATAGTAACTATGAAGATACTTGATACCATGAGTCTATGACCAATTAAGCTTAATTAAATAGGCCATTGATCGTTCTCACACTTGTATTATGTACCATTTTTTATTTTTTGAAAATGGTATTAAGTACCATTGAATAACTGGGTTGTGCCCATGGTTTAACATGGTTATTCCATGCTTCATTTGATCTTAAGTATAATTTCCTAATAAATCATTACGCTGTTTGGTTTAATAGAAAATAAGGGAGAAACAAAAAGTTGAGGGAAAGTTTTTGTTTTTTTTTCTATAGATACTGAAGTAAAATATATGTTGTACATGAAGCTTAATTTGCTATTAAGGAAATTAAATATCCTTTTAGAAAGTAAGTTCTGAAAGGAATTTAGAGTTTCTAGGCAATTCATCAAAGTAACAAGTGACATTTACACTCAGTGTTTTCAATCCGCGGTTGACCTGGCCGGTTGAACTGTTTGAATTGTCACTTGACCAAGATTTCAGGTCCAGTTCAGTGAAGACCCATTTGATCCGGTCGTTGGGTCGTGGGTTGCACACTCAATGTATGCAAGCTTTCGGATGCCATAACTTTGCACTCCGATGTCCGATTGGGTAACTTTTCGAGATTTATGCGTTGGTCCGCTATTTTCACAAAAAAAACCCTTCTTTAGTTTTAAATTGCAATTTTTAATATTTTTTATAAATAAAAAATTAAAAATTGAGTTAAAAATATAAATTAAATATAAAAATACATATAACATATCTAAAACATATTTATACATTATTTATTGATTATACATACACATATATACATATGTATATATCGAACCTGTGACCGGAGGCAAAACGGTTCGGCCTCTGAATTGGTTTTTAAAGCATTGTTTACACTAATATATATATTAATATTAATTTAGCTAGATATGTCTTAATTTAGTCAATAGTTTTATGTTGAGAGGACCCGTATGTACGTTTTCTGTTCAAAATGTGCTAACATAGATTTGGGTTCTTTTGGTATTATTAATTAAAAGATAAAAGAAAAACCGGTTGTTAATTAATTAATAATAAAAGCTTATCGTAATGCCCCTAGAAAAATTAGATCAAAGAATAAAAGAACAGATAATATAGGATTCTTCTTCTTCTTGTTATTCATTCTTCAAACACTAAGTAGGGCCCCAAAAGCTTGCCTATGGTGGCAAAATAATTAAAGTGGTTCAGAGTAACCCATATCCCCTTCAATTAAAAAAAGGCTAAGTGTAAGATCTCTTTATTATCCTTATCTTTTAATAAGATCTCATTTTGTAGTACTTTCCTAAGCTTTCTGTTTCTATATATCTTATTTTCTACCAACCCAAAAACAGTCTAAAATTCAAATGTAAAACAAACAGGAGGAAAAAAATTAAAAAGAATTAATGTTCTGTCTTTATATTATATTTATGGTTGAAACTTGATTTTCTAGTCACATTGTCTGATACCCAAATGGATAAATAAGAAAGATAAAAATGAAAAAAAAAATATTTTTACCTCTGTGAAAGGTAGGAAAACATCGTAATGGGCACAAGTAGTGATCCTAGAGAAAGATGAAATTAAAAGAAAAAAGAAATTGAGGCTACATTCACCTAAATTAATTTAGAAGTAATTTATTTTCATATGATATTAATTATTTCAGGTTTAATTAATCAATAGATGAAGACCAATGCCAATGGTACAAAAATAAGTGATGCTATCGGTGTCAATGGACCGGCTTTGAATTGAATTGGATCCTGTCCAGTCCAAAATCAGTTTGGACGGATTGGATGAACCAACAAGATATATTAGATTGGACCAATCCAGTCCAAAATATTTATTAGATTGGATTGGACCTGGTCTGTCCATAATAAATTTATATTGGATTGGATTGGATTAAGCCAATGTGTGGTCCATTGATATAAGATACAAATTAATATATGTGTCAATAGATCGGGTTTAGATTGAAACCAATTTAAATCAAAATGAAATTAAACAAATTGAATGGTCCAGACATTGAGTTGGACCCATTTAAATTGGTCTAAAACATTCATTAGATTAGATTGGACCTGTTCCATTTATAATAGACACATATTGGACTGGATCGGATTGGACCAAATGCAATCCAATTGACATCCTAAGTAATGCATAAGGGTAAACAATTAATCCATAAGAAGCGCCAATTACAGCAAATTAAATGCAAAATCACCTCCAGTTTATCTTAGCCACCAGCCCTGTAAACACGGATTGGATTCTTGCTTTAAAAAGATATTATAATCGCGATGTATGATATCATAGATTCCCAAGTGGCCGCTAGCTAATAGAGAATCATGACTCCGGGATGACCCCCTTTTTCCTCCTGCACTTTCTGCATTCAGTGTGAATGACAAAATTTTCTCTTGTGTTACTGAGTGGACGTGTTACGTGTAGGGTAAATTAAGGAAAATTAAAGATGCACACTGCACCCAGAATATTCATATATAAATTGGAAAGATAAGATAATTAAGAGATAAACATTAAAGAAAATGAAAAGGGTTCTACTCATCTCATCATCGGAATGAAGTAAGAGAGTTGGGTTCACGGAGTTTTCAATGAGGAGAATAATCCAACCAAGCTCAAGCTGGTCTGCCAGCTGCAAAACCCAGGTTGCTTTTGGCTGTATCTGTGGAGCCGTCTGTGATCTGTGATCTGTAAACTGTGAACTGTGAACCGTGAAGATGAAGCTTTTGCTGCCGCGTTGCCTTATCATGGACCTGACTTTTACCACTGCTTACATCTGTACATGTATTTTCTCTTTGTTTTGGCCGTCGACTGTCCAGCAGCAGCTCCTCTGGATCTCTTTCCTCCCTTTAACAACTCTTCATAGATATTATATATATAAATATATTCTGTTTCTCAGTTGGAATCGGAGGTCATTAAAGAGATTGCTGGGGTTATTGAAAGCTCGGAATGTGAGGCAGCTGTTGCAACTCTTAATTTTTTTTTTTTTTTTTTGGGAGGGGCAGAGAGAGAAATTAAGAGGCAGAAAGTTAAGGGAGATGAAACAGTCGGAGCTTAATTATAAGATAGATAGAATCGATTATGCTTGCTCTTGGACTTGGAGTTGTGCACCTTTCCCTCTGTCACCAGTAAGTTTCACTACTTCATCTCTTTAATTTCCTACCTGTAACTCGATCTACTCTGGCTAGCTGCTGTAATTTGTTTGTGAAGAAGATAAACATAATTAACAACTTTATAGACCTTGAGCTAACTATTAGCTAGCTAGCCACAAGGTATCCTGTGGTATCACTCATTAGCATCTTATAATAACATTATGAATTCATTGATAAGTATTGTTATTAACTTGAAAATAGGATAATTAGTGCAGTGATAATAATGAATTCTCTTCTGAAGAAGTGTTGTTGCACTTAATTTGCAGGTTTCATGCCAACATCTCTATCTGAAAAAGTGTAGTACTAGTGGTGCAATTGATCTGCCTGGCTCCCTGAGTGCCATCTAAGGAGAATGTGTCAATAGTGTTTGACACTCTTCCTAGTTGGCATCAGGGGAGTCATGCAGATTGCAGACCCAGTAATTAATTAAATACAGGCCCACAATTTTCAGGTGACTTTGTTTCTTCGTTCCCAACTTCTAATTATACATTATATATGTCTTCTTTGATATTATGAAGATTAGAATTAATTCAGGCCTTAGAGAAGAATGATGTATGCTTATTTTTATTTCTATATATATGGTATCGTTGATATATAGTATTTCAAACTTGCAGTTTATTCTTCTTCTAGATCTGCCGTAATCGTCTAGCTATCAAACCAAACCATATTATTCAATTTTCTTTAAAACTAATGTTTTTGAATCGCCGTTGATCCGGACGGTGATTCCGGTACCGGCCGGTCGGTAGGTGTATATATATGGGTCCCCCATTCCCCAATTTTATGGAACGGTGCATGCATCTAATGAGGACTCATGGCAAGCCAGCGATCGATGGATCACGGTGTGGATAAGATAAAGACTTAAGAGATGGAAATGGGCGTATCGGATACATAGAGCAGGTACGTACAAATGTACTTATGCTCATAAATACCAACTTGATTTGATGGTATGGAATGACGTTTTTAAGTTTGGATTTTACAGGAATAATTCATGAGTGGTCACACTCACACAACTAATCAAGTAAGTGAATTTCTGATGATCTTCATAGATATTTGTTACCTGCAAATATGAAAGGGAACACGAGAGTGTTCACTGAAGTCGTCATCTGATCATGATAATATATAGAAAGCAGGTTCGGAGCAATGTGGACCAAGTAATAATTTGTTCTTTCATCTTCATGCGATTTGTTTATGCAGTTAAATATGCATTAGTTGTTCATTTCTTGTATCATATATAGTTTTTTTTGGAGCCCTAGCGATACACGAGGTCAATTAATTTAGGGCATGTTTGTTTGATTTGAAGTTTGGTATTTAAGAGTGTAATAAGTATATTAAGAGGTATATTGGTATCGGTGAATTTTTATTTTTTCTTAATTTTGAATGTAGAAAATATTGTTTTGAATTCTGAATTTTGAATTCTAAAAATTATCAAATATCCATTTTGACCCCATATATGAGAGTTTTTGCTTGGTTTTTTTTTTGGTATCATTGGAAAACAAAAAATTGTATGATTGCACTTTAATGGATAAAAGATAAGAGGAAACGAACAATCATTTTTCTTTTAAAGTTAAAAGATTTCTCTTAAGAGATAAGAGTTAAGAGGAAATGAACATGCCCTTAATTGAATATGTATCTATGTTTTGATAATAGAGAAGAATATATCCTTGGATAGTTGGGCTTGTGTTCTGCAAAAAATTAATCAAGCAACAACATGTGTAGCTCATGACCTCTAGTTATGGCCTTTAAAAATAAATCATCCGATCATGTTGTAATAGTTCATATTATTTATTTGGTGTTTCTAAGGCTGGTCAATTTATTCCACATTTAATTACATGTCTAAGAGTCTATCTATCAATATCTATTCTAGAAAAAAAAGTGAGGAGGCTGGAGTTGTCATGTTTAACTCAAGTGGGATGGGCTAGATGTAGTCTTGTAGATGGCCTCCATCACATTATTCTTAATTAGTTTGCATGGTAACATTGCCAATTTTAGACCACCGACCACGTATTGAATTTGAATGGATACTGCTGCCATGCTCCCATATGTATAAGATTGAAAAAGTAAGGTTGATTCACGAGAATAGGGATTTGGAATCGGAATCAGAATGGATTCAACCGTTTGGTTGGATGGAATTGGAATCCCATTCTTATTCCTACTGGAATGGTATTCCCATTTAAGGGAATGGAAATTCCCATTCCAATGGGCATAGAATCTCATTATTGCTGATTTCAATTTTCATTCTCATTATTGTTTGAACTAAACAGACTATGGGAATAGGTCATTCCGATTCTGATTCCAAAGGATTTTGATTCTGACTACAACCCAAACAGACCCTAATAATCTAAACTCTATGCATGACCACACACAATAGAGCACAACCTTTACACACAAACAAAATTTTAAGGTCATGTTCCTTTTTCAATAAGTTATTTGTTAAGATAAGTGCATTTGTCTTGGTAAGTGTTCTTAAACGCAGTTATTCATCTTCTTTTATTTTCCAACTAAACAACAAAAGTCGTTATTAAAAAAATCAATTTTATCACATCCAACTTTCTCACCTCTCAAAATAAAGAAAAGAACCCAAAGAAGAAAAGTAAAACTAGACTAAACCAGTACACTGAACAACCAAACACTACTGTGCCAATCGAATAAGGTAAAGTAAGTAGATGGCCCAGTCAATGTGAAGGAATATAATGAATGGTACTGAATACTGATCATATCGTACTCATGCATTTGCATGATTCGTCTGCCACATATTTGGCCTATTGCTTTCTCGTTTAGTGATGTCATAACATCTTATTTCTTATTAATTGTAAATTATTTTCTTTAAATTATTATTACAACTAATTAATCTGAAACTGATGACATGTCACAACACTTTAATCAATTCTCATTAGCTTACTACAAATTACGTATTAAGTACAAACCTTCTATCGCATGTTGAGACACAATAAATTCATTTACTCAAGTTCACATTACTCATCATCGATCAGATAGCTACTGAACCATGCCAAGTATACCAATTAATTATATATTAATGGAACAGCTGCTGCTACAAATGAATTTATATTGTAAGTTTATGCAACATTAATTTACTCTTGTGTCATTACTCAATACTAGCTATTAGATATGAATGACTTATTATTACCTAAGTCATATGTGAACAATTTAACCAGCTCATAATTGTAAATAAACTAGAAATTCAATTAACCAATATACGATTTAATTAGTTCGGACTCACCTCACATTGAATTACAAGTATAATCTTTTTACAATTCATTTGTCCCATGTTAGTAGTATAGGATGCTAATGTGAGGTATATATCAGTAGTATGGGATGCTGTTGTAGGGTATATATGTGTTTGGGTTCCTTCCCTCTAGTAGCTAATTTTTAGGGGTGAATTCTTCTAAGGCATATAATAAATGGTATCAGAGCCTACATTATGCCTTCCAGTTGTAATCGTGTGGCGTAGATGATGATGTCGGTATTGTAATATTCGATCGAGACTAGGTGAACTAGTGCAAAACCATGCTGGAGTACTGTGGAGCGTGGTGGAATGTTGCGATCCATTTATAATATGGGATACTGTTATGGGGTATATACATATATATATATACTTGGTTCCCTCTCTCTTAACAATTAGATTTTAGGGGTAAATTCTCCTAATACACATAACAAATCCCAAACGCTTTGACGAGGAGCCGTGCAATCAGTCCGGCGCTTGATTTCCTTCACGATGACTATTATTGTAGACGATGTCGTATCTCAGCCCAGCCACTATGTTGTTGCATTCTTCTAGCATCTACCTGTTGACCTGGCATCTCTACGTAGTTTGGCTTGTTCGTTTTAGAGCTTCAATAATTATTCTTGAGTCTCCTTCGGTGACGAACTTCTTTGGATTTAACTAATCAATTAACCTGTGAACTTCTAGAACTCCTCTCATTTTGAATACTAAAGTTGCCGCAGGTGGCTTCTCGCGATGCATCCAAAGGCATCTTTTATTTGATTTCATGGGGGGAGGGGGTTCCATTTGACTTGAATAGATTTCTTTTCCTTATCCTTAATTTGATAAAACCATCACTTTTTAGACTTCAATTTATTCCTTACATTTTTAGTGCTTTATTAACTCTAGGTCTAGGGGCCCAACACTCCTTCCATCAAAGATCTTATCATTTCTTTGTTTCCATAGATGCCATAATGGATGAAGCTTTTCTCCCAGAAAACAGAAACAAAAAAAAAAAAAAAAATCAACCACTTGTTCTAACTTGTGTTTACATGTTTCATCTCACCAGTCCTGGGCTCTAACTAGGGTGGGGACTTGGCTTTCAATTATCCTCCAAATCTGGGTTGCTATTGGGTAGTTAAGTAGGATATGGATCTCATCCTCACTCCTCCTTTGGAGTCTCTCTGGTTAGAGCCCAGGACTGGTGAGATAATATTTCGGATATGGACATGAACAATAGCCAGTGGTTTCGCAGATGTAAATGCAATTTTGCATTTGCACTCACGTTGGAGATGAGGATTGTTCATGTGGAAGCTTGCTTTCTAAATAAGCTACTGGTAAAATTTGGGCCCAGTTGGAGGTTGGCACGCACAACATCCGAATCCAAAATACCGCATGGTCCCTTTGGGCTATTGTTTTCAAACCGTCATTCATCCAGATGGTTGGATTGTTTGGCCTTAAAATTTTCCAGTCAATCGGTTCTGTTTCACCCTGAGCCGGAATTTTATAAAAAACTGTTGATTTGGTCAACAACCCACTAACCCTGGTGGTCAAATCATTGACTTGTTTGACCTGAAAAACAGTTCTAGCCATTTTTTTAAGTACTTTTTTCTTATTTTTTTTTTTTTAAATTGCAATGGATCGATTGTTAAGACCAGATTCCATCAATAGGGGTGGAAATGAGTCGAGATTTTCATGAGCTGCTTGAGGTCGGCTTGTGAAAAGCTTAGCTCGGCTTGGTTTCAATCGAGCTTGAGCTCAAGCTCGAGCCCAATTCATTGGCTAGATTATTAAACGAGCTTGTAAGGCTCGCGAGCCGGATCGAATATATATATATATATATATATAATAAAATTATAAAAAATAATATATAATAAAAATATTATAATTATTAATTATTATGATTCTTAATTTTTAAATATCAAATAAAAAGTATTTATATATATATTTTTTTATTTTTATAAAATATTTTTTCTCAAAATCGAGCTCGAGCTCAAGGTTCTGGCTTGAACAGAGCTCAAGCTCGAACTCCAACCTAGTACTATTCGACTCAGCTCGGCTTGAATCCACCCCTAGTCATCAGACCTATATAACACCACCAACTAAATTGCACATTAATTAGATGTGCACTCAGGATTTCTTACTCACTTTTCCTACCCACCGTGAATTGGAGCCATACATCTTTATTATGATGTGTGGCTGCAATTGTGTGACTGTAATTCACGACAGGTAGAAAGTGGGTAGGAAAAGTGAGTAAGAAATCTGGGCTCTTAGATGTGCCTGTATGCAGTATGCTGTACATACATGGATTACTTGTATCGAATTAAAAGAGCAAAAAAACAGGTCAGAAGCTAGGGCGCAAATTTTGGACGAAGGACCAACCAACAACCTGAACTTGCATGGTCTCTGGACCAAACGAAGAGTCTACACTTATGCTGTACATATATTCTCGAGTCTTGAGTCTTGACCATATATAATTATGTTGCACTGGGTGGGCCTTCAGTCGTCTAAGGTCTGGGGATTTCGGACCCAACTTGTAATTATGAATCTGATTTAGTTAGCTGCTTTAAGCATTGTTTATTGGCCAAGCTATTGAGTTTAAATGGAAAAATTTTCTTTTCTGTACCATATAATGAAAGGGTTATAATAGCTTTCATTTTTATAAAGTTCAACTTCCTGCAACAATTACTGTGTTAATTTGTTTTAGAAACTAGAAAGTAATGAAAAGAAATTGTGTTATGTTGGTGGTCCAGTAGTGTTGAAATAGTTAGATAATACCAAGGCAAAATAAGTGTAGTCTGTGGTCTTTGTGGACTGTTGTGTGCTCTCTATTTACTTTTCCATCAATTCCCTCTTGTCGGCTCATTAACGATGTAATGAAATTTAGAGTTTTGAACAATAACGATAGCTGTAGTAGTCGAGTTCATATCTCCGCCCCACAACGCCTCACAGCACATCCCTGCCGTGTATAGGAACATCTCCTGATGATAGTACTAGAATCATCGGGAGATGTTCAATGTGCTGTGGGGCGGCCCCTTGTGGGGGTGGAGATGTGATCTCGTAGTAGTCAATATTGTGGTGTGGGAGTCGTAACGTCATCAATCGTCTCAATCAAGCAGAATCAGACAAGCTTATTGTGTTCCTCCCTGAATTACATTTTGTTTTTTTTTTTTTTTCAAAAAAAAGAGGAAGCAGCTTCATATATTACTTGATAGTTAATACTTGTACAGTATCAGATTGTCTAGGATTGTAGCTTATGATCATTTGGCCTTTACAAGCAGAATAAGCAAGTGCGTGAGCAGCTCTGTTAAAACTTCTATTTACATGAATAAAAAATATATTTGTAAAAAGAGAGATAAGCATTCTGAGCTTTGACCAGTGCAGCTGCTTGATCCATTCTGCTGGTGAACCTTTGCTACCCAGAAAATGTACTAACTTCTCAGAGTCACTATATTATGTAAATTTCTTGATCAGTTAAGGTGGAAGCTGCTTCGAGACCTGCTATTAGTGCCCTTATCTCTGAGTCATAGCTTGAGACTGCCCAGCATGGCTTGCCTTCAGCAATGGTTTCACCTGTAGCTCGTTTGAAGATGAAGTTTCTTCCTGCAGTTCCTGTTAAAGGATCAAAAGAGCCATCAACCTGTAGTTCATTCTGCATGAGATTCAAGCTAGGAGGTGCAGCAATACATATATTGCTGATATGAGGGAAGATATCTTGCTGGTAGCTTTGTAAGCAATTCAGCAGATTGAGAGGGCTCATCAAAATTTTTTTGAACACTAAGTTGTTGCGAGCCTTCCATATCAGATATAGTGTTGTGCTGACTGTACAGAAAAGTGAGGAAGTCGTGGAGGGATTTGAAAATCTTTTTACCACAGTTAACCAAACCTGGATAATTTCATGAGGAGGTTTTACTTTGATTTTGTCTTGATTAAGACCCGAATGGTTATGAAGCCAAACTGCCCTCGCGTATGGACATGTAAAGAAAAGATGTTGCATTGTTTCTGTGGTTTGCTTACAGAAGGAGCAGATTTGTTCTTCTGGTTGCAGCCACACAGTGCACTTGTCTTTTGTTAAAATCCCTTCCCATAGGAATTTCCACATGAAAATTTTTATTCTAGGAAGGAGATTTTGCTTCCAAAGAAATTTCCAGTCGAAGAAAGATGATGGTCCTGATGCCAAGGATTCTGTCAGAAATCTGTACATTGAGCTCACAGTGAAATTCCCTTTTGGGGCTTTATCCATATAGGGACATCAGAATCCAAGGAAAGATTCGGGCTTAATTCCTTAACATGTGGGATATGGCTGGCATCTAGGCTCTCTTCTAGAAGTTGCAGATTCCATGTGCCATCTATGTTTAAAAGATCTGCGACTTTAAGATCCATGTATTGTGAAAATCCATTTCTGTTTGGCATTGGAGTTCCTCTTGTCAAGGTTGGAACCCATGGATCATTGAAGACCTCTATATTCCAGCCATCCTTGATCAGCCAGAGCATGCTTTTCTTCAGTTCTGGAATAATTTTCTGAACTTGTTTCCACCAGAAAGAACCATTTCGCTTAATCCTAGCTCTGAGTAGGCTTGTATTTGGGAAGTATTTTCCCTTGATGGCCTGACTCCAGAAACTGTTAGGATTTTGTAATAACCTCCATACCTATTTACTGAAGAGTGCTTTGTTCATTTGGCAGCTCTGTCTAAGTCCTAGACCTCCTTGGGCTTTTGGCGAGCATAGCTTTGACCAAGCTATCAAGTGTTTGCTATTTTTATTTGAATTGCTCCACCAGTAGTCCCGAATGTATTTTTCTAGGGTATTATGAATTGTTTTTGGTAAAATGGTGGTCAACATAGGGAAGACTGGGACTGATTGCGGCACTGCTTTTATTAAAGTGGTTTTCCCTGCTTGTGAGAGAAGTTTTGAGCTCCACGAGTTTACTTTTGATTTAACTTTGTCTACCAACTCTTGATGTGTGGAGACTTTTCTTTCCTTTGCACCAATCCTAATCCCCAAGTATTTTGAACCTGCCATAGGTTTCCTAACTTGTAGGACTGCTGAGATGAATTTCTGGTGGTGCCTTGCCACATTTCTGCTAAACATGATGGATGATTTTCCATGATTTATGCTTTGGCTAGATAGCAACTCGAAAGTGTTGAGAATGTCTGCTAGTGTTTGGACTTGTAGTAAATCTACTTGGCAAAAGAGAACACCATCATTTACAAAAAGTAGACTTGTGATTTCAGGCCCATTCCTACTTAGTTTTATGCCCTTGACTCCCCCATTCATGTTTGCTTGATCAAGAAGCCGGCTGAAAACTTCCATGCTAGTGATGAAGAGATAGGGTAATAGAGGATCTCCTTGAGGTAATCCTCTACGAAGATGAAAATATTCAAAAGCGGGGGGGGGGGGGGGGGGGGGGGGTAGCATGTCCCCACAAATCACTCAATCAAAGGAGATTACAATGACTAAGAGGGAAACAAAACCACTCTCATAAGAATGGGCCTCTTTTGCAAGCTAGTTAGCCGCTTGGTTTGTTAGACAGTGTATGTCCTTAACTCCAATAAGATTGATGTACATTATGTCATTTATTGTAAATGAATAAAGTGCATAATTGATTCATGTTATATTGATGTGTTTTTGTGTAATACCCTTAAATTAGGCACTTATGGGACTCGTGTTAGTTTAGAATCTTCACAGCCGTAGGATAGACCTGGGGAGATTTATCCTGCCAAGGCTGACATTGATGTGCCACCAAGTTGGTTGGGGTGACTTGTCTCAGCTACCAGGGTGAGACTTGAAGTACATGCAGTGTGGGTTTTCTTGAAACCCTAAACCAGACCAAATTCTAGTATTGCCCTGGACCTTGGAGATAGATGAGCAAAACTGGAATGCTACACCAGACCCCTAAACTCGATTATGGTACTTTACTAGGTGTCGGATTGGACTGTCTTTGATATGCCAATCAGTGAGATCCTTAGAGGTGGTCAAAACCTGGGTATGTTGGGACAGTCTGAGAATTCACCTGAGTGGGTGATCATAGTGATAGGATCAGCCCCTTTGTCGGACAAAGTGAATGATCAGGGAATGCACTCTCTCTGATGGAAACCTAAACTACTAGCAGTGGATTTCCACTAAAGATGACACAGTGTGTGGTGAAGCAGGATCAGTAGGACGATTCTTCAGCAAGAACCAAATTCTTTAGCAAGAATGGAGTAGAGGGCTGGTGAGCACGACTTTAGATTGCATCTTCTACCAAGAAGCAATATCAAGAACAATTCTTGATCACTCCCACAAGTGGAGATCGAACTGGGTAGGGGTGGCAAGAACATGGAAGAACTCTGCTGATTGCTGTCTTGTATCTGGTGTGTATTTCATGTCCGCCCTGATCTCTTATTTATAGCCTTATAGAGGCAACCTCCTAATCTGATTAGGAGTTTCTTGATCCAAATCTTTATTTGGATATGGACTCTTTAAGTGATAAGGATAATCCCTTATCTTATCTGCAGTTCAAAATCAACTAAATCCTAATCAAATTAGAAGTTTCCTGATCCAAATCTTTATTTGGATCTGGACTCTTTTAGTGGATAAGACTTATCCTCTTATCATTATCTGCTGATCCAAACCCAGATCCACCCCTATTTAATTAATCTAATTAACCCAGTTCGAAATTGGGCTTTAGGCCGATTAAGTTTATGCGCTCACTTAACCTCTTAACCTGCCACCCAGTTGGTTGTCTTTGTATGGCGAGGGACCCAAACATTGATCTACACATCAGCGACATGGGTTCAGCCCAGCCTTTGTTACAAGGCCTGGCCGAATTCGCTATAGGAGACAATGAACCCCTGAGTCCATCACCATGGACTCTTAATGGGTCCAACATTTACAATAAATGGTCCTTGGGTAGTTTAGGTTTTAATTACCAGGATCCATGTGAGTAGAGAGTGTAGCACTGTACCTTGTAGCTGAGGAAGAGGTTATCTCTTATTGAGTAGTGTTTGATCATTAAGGGCTGAGAGGTTAAGTGTAAGACCATTGAGGGTAATACCTGATGGGATAATCTTGCATTTGCCCACAATCATTGGGTTTTCATAAGGTGGCTAGACCTAATGACCATTTATTATAAATGTTGGGCTCATTAAGAGCCCACGGTGATGGAATCAGGGGTTCACTGTGTCCTACAGTGAATTCGGCCAGGCCTTGTAACAAAGGTTGTGCTGAACCCATGTGGTTGATGTGTAGGTCGATGTTAGGGTCCCATGCCATACAAAGAGAGCCAAGTTAGCCAGCAGATTAAAGGGTAAGTGAGCCCATGTGGCTGAACACAATGAATTCCACAGTGAATTCGGCTAAGCCTTGTAACAAAGGTTATGCTGAACATGTGGCTGATGTGTAGATCGATGTTAGGGTCCCATGCCATACAAAGAGAGCCAAGTTAACCAGCAGATTAAAGGGTAAGTGAGCAATATGATGACTTAATGGGCCTAAAGCCCATTTTGGACTAGGCTTAAGTCAGTTAATTAAAAGGGGGCGAAATTTGATTTATAACCTGATCAGGATTAGCTGAAGGCAACCTACAGAATTCTCCCCAGTTTCACCTGTGGAACTGATCAAGAAAGGTTCTTGGTATTGTTTCTTACTAGAAGAAACAATCTGAAGTCGTGCTCACTAGCCCTTGTTCGATTCTTATTGAATAATTCAAGTTCTTGCTGAAGAACAATCCTGCTGATCCTACTTCACCACACATTGTGTCATCTTCAGTGGAGGCAGGTTTTGGTCTTCTCTTTGGGTGTGAACACCTACGTTGGGAGTTACTATTATTTTGTATCAGATATATCCCTCACTTCCCTTTTGATTTCAGATTTGGTCCAGTTTTGATTCAAGAACGATCCTTGAAAATGCATTTTCTAAATTAGGGAATACAATTCCTGGATGGGAGAAAAAGAAATTTTTGAAATTTCACCCAACCTTCCTACAGGGTTCGGCCATTCATATGATGGATCTCCCATCCCTTCAGTGGTATCAAAGCCAGGTTCATATTCTTGAACCAAAATTAGACCTGATTTGAACCTGCGCAAATAGGAAAAATCGGTTCTACTCGATTTTCGCAGAATAGGGTTTTCTCTAAGAATTTGGTTCTCAGCTATGGGCGAATGATCTGAAACTAATTTTTTATTTATTTGCAATAATTATAGAAGTGTTCTATACTTATTTCTTGAATTATGGGCTGTTCGTTTGGTGGAGACCGAAATCTTTTATTGGCACCAAGAATTTGTGCACCTTCTGTATCATTTTATTCTATTCATTCTTGGTTTGTAACTTTTTATTTTTTATTTTTTTAGACAGAATGTATAGGATTTATTCTGATGTAAATTAATAGAAAAATTAGGTTTTTCTTTTTTTTTTCATTGGAAGAAGTGCTGTTTCGCATGGAGGAGAAGAAGACGTTTGCGTAGATAGAAGATCTGCATTCTGCAATTTGCAGAAAATAAATCTGCAAACTGTATCTAACCTCTTTCTTGCAATTTTGCAGCCACACGAACAACCCACTGTTATGTTTAATTGCTGATTATTGATTGTCATTTATCAGCCATAATTAATTTCAGATCATCTTCTTGAATTGAATCCTGAATTTGACACCAAACCCTAGACACATTCGACCCAAATTGGACCAAACTGGTTGGACCGAATCTATGGCTCAATAGGGACTGTTTACAACCCTAATTTTTTTTTAATGGGCCGAGGGTTTGATGGATGTTTGCAAGATGCAATTCGGCCCAACCTGTAAAACCCAATATTGTTAAGTTAAAACTACATCAGCCCTGATTCAACTATATGGGCCGAATTGCTTTTTGTAGTTCAGCCCATGTACCTAGATAATGTTATATGATAATGTTATGGGCTCTAATGGGCTGATACTAATTTAACCTAACTATTTTAGGGTTTTACGGATGATTAAAATTGATTGGATTAATTGTGCTTTTGTTTCATGCATGTGATGTATGATGTGTGATGTGCTACGTACATGGGTCATAAGCACTTTGCCCATGTTGATTCGATAGTGGCTCTTTCGCACACCATGGATGAATACACATCATTGCCATGGTGTCCTTAAGATCATTGGATGATCTTCCTTTTTGATGGGCCCCACTTCAGCTTCCTCCCGAAGAGAAACCGTGCGAAACCCTAGCCGTTTAGGGCCCATCTGAATTTGACTTTAAGAAAGTTAGTGAGAGCCATTTTTTTTGAACTAAATAATAATAGGGCATAATTATTCATTCCCTCCTGTAAAATATGAGTGCATGTGATAGAGAGATTCATATGATGAACTCTCTAAAGGCCTTCCATCATTAGCATGAAGATGAGTCATTCAGTAATGAGGAGATGTACTGTAAAATTGGGCTATCCATTTGCTGTTGGATTTGTTAGATTGTTTCATAAGATGATAGGGACGCCATATACTGATGTGGGAGGGGCCTATCCTAAAATGGAACACTCTCTCACGGTACCTTGGTGTTCACGAATATGATGGGTAAGCATTTACTGGACAGAAATGTTTAACCTAAAATGGCAATGAACCTTGTCTGACAGAGACTAAAGGGAAAGTTCATAAGATGAGTGGATATGATCCTTCAAGAAGGTGGTGGGGTTATGCAGTTGAAACAGTTGGCTCCATGCACTGTACGTGATTTCCCACATTTTTAGAGACATACATCGCAGTCTCCATCACTAAAAAAGGAGGGAAATCTCAGAGATGAATAAATGGAAATGGAACATAGATTAAAAGCAATATCTATGTAGTAAACACGAATCAATTTAGGCTGTGGACTAATAATCTGCCTTGCCTTTTATCAGAAATGGCAAACGAACAATTTGCTAAGCTGTTGGACAATAACAAACTTAAGGGCTCAAATTATGCTGTCTAGTTCCGTAACCTTATGTTGGTGTCAACATCTGAGAAATTGGACAAGGTTGCTAAGAACCCTTATCCTAATCATCCGGGTGATAGGGCTTCTGAGGCACGTAGGAGAGAGTATCAAGAATGGGAAAATAAGAACTCTCTTGCCTAGTGCTACATCATAGACTCTCTTGACAATCTGATACAGAGACATTCGATCAGATTGAAGTGTCCAAGGTTATGTTGGATAGTCTGAGGACCATGTATGAAGAGTAGAATCGTTCTACTCGATAAAAGGTCTTAAAGCTATTTATGATCGCTAAAATGACCGAGAGCTAGATGGTTCGTGATCATTGTCTTAAGATGATGGGTTACATCAATGAATTAGAGGCACTCGAGTCAGGGCTAGATCATGTCACCAAAGTTGATGCCATCCTAAACTCTTTGCCTCCCTCCTTCAATCAGTTTATCATGAATTACAACATGAATAAACTAAATGTTAGCCTTTAGGAACTCAGTAATATGTTACAGAGGGCTGAAGAACTAATTAAGAAAGATAAACTGATAGCTGAGTTTGTTGAAGGTGGAAATTTGGGTAAGAAGAATAGGAGGACAAAGAAAAAGCCTCAAAAGAAGACTAGCAAGCCAAAAAAGCAGAAGAAGGACAAAGCATCAGATGCCTATCACTTTTGCAAATAGACCAGCCATTGGAAGAGGAACTTCCCTCAATATCTGGAGACTAAGAAGCAAGGTAATTTCGAATATTTTATTATAGAGACCAATTTGTTGGTCACTTATGCTTCCTGGTGTATTGATTTCGGGGCTTCAACTTATGCATGCAACATATTGCAGGAGTTCAAGACAAGTAGAAGGCTGAGTGACGAAGAAGTAACGCTCTACTTGGGAACTTTTGTAACAGTTGTAGCTACAACTATAGGAACTGTAGAGCTAGTTTTCAGAGAAAGAACAATTGTACTTAAAGATTTTCTTTTCGTAACTAATTTAAGAAGAAATTTGATTTCTGTCTGAAAATTATGTTTGGATGGTTATTCTATCTTATTTAGTAATGTGATTACTATTACACGGAATAACAAATTCCTTGCATACCATGAGTACGGGATTTAGCGGATGTCAAAAACCGCATTCCTGAATGGAGATCTTACTGAAGATATCTACATGCAGCAACTGCAAGGTTTCATAGCCGTAGGTCAGGAACATATGGTATGTAAAGTTAATTGATCCATATATGGACTTAAGCAAGCTTTTAGGAGCTGGAACATTCGGTTTGACTCTACCGTCAAACAATTTGAATTTGAGCAGAATTTAGATGAGCCCTGTGTTTACAGGAAGACAGTTGGAGATAAGGTTACGTTCCTGGTTCTGTATGTAGATGACATTCTTCTCATTGAGAATGATGTAGGAATTTTCCATGGGCATTTCGTGAAAGTTCTTGGAGATAAGGTTACGTTCCTGGTTCGTAGCAATTTTCCATGAAAGTTCTTGGAGAAGCTTCTTACATATTGGGACTTCGACTCTATAGAGATAGATCGAAGAGGATAATAGGATTATCTCAGTCTATTTACATTGACAAGATTGTGAAAAGATACAATATGGGGAACTCTAAGAAAGGAAATATTCCTTTCAAGCACGAAGTCACTCTCTCCAAGGGTATGTCTCCAAAGACTCCCGAAGAGATTGAGGGCAAGAAAGAGAATCCCTATGCCTTAGCCGTAGGGAGTATCATGTATGGCATGCTGTGCACTCGTCCTGACATTGCTCAGGCAGTGAGTGTGGTAAGTAGATACCAATCTAACCTAGGGCAGGAGCACTGGATTGCTGTGAAAAACATAATAAAATACTTTCGAAGGACAAAAGAGTTTTGTTTGGTATTCGATAGTAGTTCTCTACAGATCATCGAGTATACTGATATCGACTTTCAGTCTGACCTAGATGATAGAATGTCTACATCTGGTTACATCTTCATGATGGGGTCCTGAGTAGTAAAAATTGCAGATTTAATGACCCAAGCCAAGCACATTGTCGTAAGTGAGGTTGTCTAATGAATGAAGGTGTTCATTCTAGAATTTGGAATTCATCACATCACCCATTCCACTGTTGTGTGACAACACTGAATCTACAGGAGATTGATGTTAAAAGGTAGCATTAGCGGAGAATGTGGCGGACCCATTGACTAAGCCACTGACATAGAAAGTGTTTGAGAAACACATGAAAAGTCTAGGACTCCGACTTGTACCCGATTGGGCCTAAGTGCTAGTGGGAGCTGTTAGATAGTGTGTGCCCTTAGCTCTAATAAGATTGATGTACATTATGCCATTTATTGTAAATGAATAAAGTGCATAATTGATTCATGTTATATTGTTGTGTTTCTATGTAATACCCTTAAACTGGACACTTATGAGACTTGTGTTAGTTTAGAATTTTCACAGCCATTGTATAGATTTAGGGAGATTTATCCTGTCAAGGCTGACACTAATGTGCCGCCAAGTTGGTTGGGGTGGCTTGCCTTAATTGCTAGGGTGAGACCTGAGATACATGTAGTGTGGGTTTTCTTGAAACCCTAAACCGGACCCTATTCTAGTATTGCCCTGGACCTTGGAGATAAATGGGAAAACTAGAATGTTACACCTGACCCCTAGACTCGATTATGGTACTTCACTAGGTGTCAGATTGGGCTGTCTTTGATATGTCAATTAGTGAGATCCTTAGAGGGGGTCAAAACCTGGGTATGTTGGGACAGTCTGAGAATTCACCTGAGTGGGTGATCATAGTGACAGGATTTGCCCCTTTGTTGGACAAAGTGAAAGATCAGGGAATGCACTCTCTCTGATGGAAACCTAAACTGTAGTGGATTTCAAATGTGTTTGAAATTTGTTTTTGCAAAATATATTTATACAGAGATATACATATATATTATGGTTTCAAATTGTTTGCAAAAATGTTTTAATTCCCGGGATCCATGTGAGTAGAGAGTGCAATACTGTACCTTGCAACTGAGGGAGAGGTCCTCTCTTGTCGGGCAGTGTTTGATGATTAAGAGCAGAGAGGTTAAGTATAAGACCATTGAGGGTGATACTTGATGGGCTAATCTTGCATCAACCCATAGTCCTTGGGTTTTCATAAGGTGGCTGGACCCAATGACCATTTAGTGTAAATGTTGGGCCCATTAAGATCCCATGGTGATGGACTTAGGTGTTCACTGTGTCATACAGTGAATTCAGCTAGTTTTTGTAATAGAGGCTGGGTTGAACCCATGTGGCTGATGTGTAGATCGATGTTAGGGTCACATGCCATACAAAGAGAGCCAAGATTTGTAAGTGAGAAATATGACTTAATGGGCCTAAAGCCCATTTCGAATTAGGCTTAAGTCAGTTAATTAAAAGGGGAAGAAATTTGATTTGTAAACTGATCAGTATTAGCTGAAGGATAAGATAAATCTTATCCATTTAAGAGTCCAGATCTAAATATCAGATTTGGATCAAGAAACTCTCTTGTAATTGGATTAGGTGGCTGATCCAAAGAAGGCTATAAATAAGGGGCAAATTCCTCAGTTTACATACGCTCAGCAACTTGCAAAATTCTCCCCAATTCTTGTCGCCCCAACCTTGTTCGATTTCCACATGTAGAACTGATCAATAAAGGTTTTTGATATTGTTTAATGCTAGAAGAAACAATCTGAAGTCGTGCTCACCAGCCCTTGTTCTATTCTTACTGAAGAATTCAGGTTCTTACTGAAAAACCATCATGCTGATCCTCTTTCACCACACATTGTGTCATCTTCAATGGATGCGACTTTTGGTATTCTCTTTGGGCGTAAACACCTACGTTGGGAGTCACTGTTAATTCGTATCAGGTATATCCCTCACTTCCCTTTTTGTTTTAGATCTGGTCCGGTTTTGATTCAAGAACGATCTTTGGAAATGTAGTTTTCTAAATTAGGGAATACAATTCCCGGATGGGAGAGAAACAGATTTTTGAAGTTTCGCCCAACCTTTTTGTAGGGTTCATCCATCCATATGATGGATCTCCCATCATATTTAGCGTGTGTTTTATTCTATGGGCATTTCGTGATAGACGTTTATCAAAACATTGCCATGTCATTGCCAAATCTGCATTTTCCTTATCTTATTCATTCTTACACATTAATATTCACAAAAGTGAGTTTTAATTTATGTGCACACCAAACATTGGGGAGAAACTTCACTTTAACGCTTCCCCCCAACGGTTAAGCGTTTATTCAAATACAACCATTTATTTAATAAATGAAAGCTATATCAAACACATACTTAATAATGCATGTCTTATTATCAAAGCTGTTCAAAGAAATATCTAGATAAATGCATGCATAATGATTAATTATAAATGAAAGAGTTCAACTACTACTGTAGTGCAATACTTGCACCAATAGATTTAGATTAAGAGTACTTTCTTAAGGGGGAGTACAGTCTACTTATCCCTTTTTATTTTTTCCTTTCCTGAACTGATTTCTACACTATAGATTTTTGTGTCAAAATGAAATTTACTGATGATTCCTTTGCAATAATAATTTCTCCCTTGAAGAGTAGAATTTTTTCCACCATGACAGCGACAACCCGCCAAAGCATTCCTACAGAGAGGAAGTCATCTACTTTACAGAAGATGACACTTGCGGAATACAATATCCACATGACGGCGCCTTGGTAGTAAAGTTGTTAATCAATGATTTTGAAGTAAAAAGGATCCTGGTTGACTCTAGGAGCTCGGCCAACATCATCTTCCTAGAAGCCTTCAAGTGCATGGAGCTCGGCAGAAATGACCTACAGCCAGCCGATGTACCCCTAGTCGACTTCAGTGAGGGTATCGGTTGCAGTGGGATCACCCCCAACTTATCACTAATCACAAATCACTTAACACTATAATCATGATAAAATTTGTTTATCTGGTTTTCTTGATCGAGATATCTTTCTTGGGTCCTTTTAGAGGTGGGTTTTCCTTAAAATGCCTCCTCATGCTCAATGCATGGTAATGTAGTGACATTGAGCTTGACCTTAAGTGAAGACAATCTAGGTCCTAATATAGCCTTTGTGAGAGCATCAACAACTTGATCTTGGGAGGAGATTTGGTGAACCAAAAGTCACTTCTGAGTGACATGAAGATGTAAGAACTGAATGTCAATGCCAATTTCCATGTGCTTCATCCATGAATGGAGTGCTTTGTCCATGAATGAGACAGAGGGTTCGTTGCAAAATAGGTTGCATCCACATTGTCAAAATAAAGAGTGGGAGGTGAGGGAGAGTCAAAACCAAGCTGACAACAAAACAAAGGTTCTATACAAATGAGTTCAGTAGTTGCACTAGCGAGACATCTAAACACAGACTCCGTATTGGAGAGACATCTAATTAAACTCAGACTTCGTATTGGAGTACTGTGCTACAACCCTCTGCTTACTCCGGCTACAACCAGATTTCAATGGACCCGACTGATGAAGAAAAAACTGTTTTTGTAACTGAGATGGGCTTGTACTATTATAAAGTCATGCCCTTCAGATTAAAATGGTGGAGCAACATTCCAACAACTTGTAAACAATGCTTTTTCAGATTTAATCGGATATAAAGTTAAATGTAGATAATATGGTTGTTAAGACTTAATTTTCAAATGATTTGATTGCCGACTTGGACCCCATTTTTAATGTTTTAGAAAATACAACTTAAAACTCAACTCGAACAAGTGTGTCTTTGTTGTGACATCGGGTAAGTTCCTCGGATACATTGTTAGCCAACGTGGCATCGAAGCAAACCCAAAAAAATCCAGGCAATATACCAGACATGCGACCTCCTAGCTCGGTTAAAGAAGTCCAAAAGTTGATTGGCCGAATAGCCGCCCTGAACCAATTTTTGTCTAAACCGGCTAGCAAGTGTTTTACCGTTTTTTAAAGCAATAAAAAAGAACCAGGATTTTGAATGGACCAAATAGTGTCTGCTCGCTTTTGATGAGTTGAAGAGATACCTAAGTTCACCACCCTTGCTAACTAGACCTAAGACCGGGGACGAGCTTAAGCTCTACCTCTCCGCGAGCGATGAGGTAGTTAGCTTGGTCCTAGTTAGAGAAGTAGGAAAAGTACAACACCATGTTTATTATGTAAGTAAAGTCCTGTACGCTGCCAAGACGAGGTACCCGGACATAGAAAAACTAGCCTTTGCCCTAGTGTTAGCAGGACATAGAAAATTTATTTATTACAAGTAGAAAAATAATTATAACATAATATTGAAATTAATAATAATTCAATATCTTACATAATTAATAATGAAATTATGTAATAATAGTATAAATTATAATTTTATGGAGTATTAAATTCAATAAATAATTAATATTTTAGAATTTAAATATTTTACATGTTATTTAAGTGTTTAAATAACTAAATATTTTAAGTAACAAAATATTTAACAAAGCTAGATTTTAAATTAGTTAAAATAAAGAAGTTATGTAAGAAATTTTAAAACAAATCTGAAAAATAGAAAAATAATTATAACATAATATTGAAATTAATAATAATTTAATATTTTTACATAATATTGTAATAACTAATTTCACTTATATCATTAAATAATTCGAGAAAATAACTTTCATAAAAATTAATATTTATTAATAATATTTTTAAACTTTTAATATATATTTATTATATAATTATATATACTAATATTAATATATATTGTATTTCAATACTTATTTATCATTTTTTGTGATAAATGTATTTTCAATAATTATGTATAGACTTATTTTTGTTTTGTTATTTAACAGAAAACTTTCTATAATTATTGGAGATTAAACTACTATTATTGTAATTTTTAAATTATGTTTATTGTGCTTATTGTATTTTTGTTATAACTTATTGATAAATATTTATTATAAATTAAACTATTAAATGAGATTATACTATTTATTGACTAATTTAATATACTTTTATTATTTATTGTATTTTTTTCATTATCAATAATTGCGTATTTCTGTTATAAGCTTTCAATAATTATTGGAGTTTAAACTATTGTTATTTATCAGAGATGAGACTATTAATTTAGCTAAATTTATAAGTGTTCATGAGTTAGTTCAGTTCAATTATATGATGTTTGGTCAACCAAATTGACCTTGTAAGGTTGGGGAGTTAGTCAACTGAAACCGATTGACCATTTGTGAAAACCGATCCACTCAAGTTGTATTGGTTTGGGTCATTTTTTTTGTTTGGTTAGTGGATTCAAAAGATTTCAACTTAAAAATTAAATTTAAATTTTAAAAATTATAGTGCAATTGTTAAAAAATAAATTTAAAAATTAAATTTACGATATAAAATATTTTAGGCTAAGAAATATGGGGAATTTCCCACTTTTCCATATTAAAAATTATATTTAGAATATAAAACATTAATATATATCAATGGTCATATCATCCAATTTTGGTCAACTTACAAATGGCCAAAGCAAAACTGATCCAACTTGGTCGAGTTGGAAAGTTTTTGAACCCAAGCCGACGTAAGATACTAGCAAACCAACCAACCCGGGTTGAGTTGATTGGGTTGGTCGGTTTCATTAGTTTGATGAATAAACCTAAATAAATTAATTATTGTTATTTTTGTATTATAAAGAAATTATTAAAAGCAGTATACAAAATATGAGTACTTATTAATTATTTAAAAAGTTGAAAATATAAAACAATTATATACTCTTATGTGTTTCTATTAGGGTCATTTTCTAGAACACACCTTATAGTTTTACATATTTATGTAAACCTATTTTATAGTTTTCATTTTACTAAAATATCCCATATATTTTACAACTTATTTACTTAATCAACATTTCATTAAGGAGTGTTTGTTTTGACATTAGGCCCATTATTTTTTATTCTAAAAATACCCTTAACACTTTTTTATACAGAAAACAAAATTGACCAAATATAGCCAATAGAATCCCCATGTCTTATTAGGGGCAAAAATGGTATTTTTATTTTCGTTTGATTAAATTTATTTAAACGAGCATTAGGGTCGACACTGTCATTTTCCACTATGATATAATGGAAGAAAGATTAAATCCATTGCAAATTATAAGTGGTGTTTTAGTAAAATACAAACTCTATGATAGATTTTAGTAGATCCATGAAACTATAAGGGGTGTTTTTGTAAATTGCCATTTCTACTATTTAGCTTTCGCTTAATAAATCTCTTGCATCGCACGGGTCCCCACTAATTTCATGTTTAATATGAGAATAAATGGAATTCTGTAATGGTGTGACCAACCCACCTATCATTGTAGTAGGTCAATATGGGTCAAGGGATCCATTAGGGTTAATGGAAAACGGTTAGGGTTAGGGTCGGGTTGAGTAATGGTCCATGGGTCAATATTTATTAGATTTAGCTAAGGTTGGTGAAAGCTTTACTCTCTCTCTCGTTCATATCTCTCACTTCCACCAAAAAGAGAAAGAGGAATCTCTTACACAGCCGCTGCTTTTCGCATCTTCAAACCTTCAAAGATGATTTTGCCACTTTTGAAAGCTTCTTCAAACCTTCAAAGAAAGCTCTCTCATTATGAAAATACTACACTAAGCTTCAACTCCAGATCTTATAAGACAAAGCAGCCTCCTTGAGGATTTTGCCTCCTTTAAAAGCCTATTGAGCAATTGAAGGAAAACCCCAAATCGAAAGCACAAGCTAATTATATACGTTGATCATATGAGACCAAATGGAATGCTGTAATGGTATTGTTTTCCACCGGTAAACTGTCTTTCGCTCATTGCACAGCGAGAGTCTGAGTTTGTCCTCTTCTGTCAAGAGTCAAGAGCGGTCTAAGTTTGTGGCCACCCGCCCTTGCTAAAATAGTTACGCGGCAAGTACTAGGGGCTGGCAGCCATGCACCATGAAGAATGTCTACAAGCTATCTCTTCTCTTACCAACAATAAAAAAGATGTGTCAAACACTTGTTCGTCCATCTCTCTTATAAATACAAACCATCAAAGTCGCTGCATACACCAAACTAGATAATAGTAGTAGCTAGTACTACAGGGTCTCTTCACCATGGTCAAGTCTGCTTTGCTTTTCCTCTCCCTCTGCTTTCTTGTGTTGTGTCATGTTTGTGTAGCCTATAGGCACTCTCAGCAGCAATCATGGCAAAGGCAGCAACATCAACAGCAACGCCGGTTCCGAGGGCAAAGAGAGTGTCAAGTTCAGGACCTCTCGGCTCTCGAACCCAATACACGGATTGAGTCGGAAGGCGGGGTCACCGAGTACTGGGAAGAGAACAACCAACAGTTGAAATGCGCTGGCGTTGCCGTGATTCGTCATGTCATCGAACCCAAAGGCCTCCTCTTGCCTTCATACACCAATGCTCCTAAGCTCACCTACATCGTCCAAGGTTCGCCCTTCAAATTAAATTACCTTCTCTACCTTGCTACTAATTAAAAGTTCTATCTTTAATCATCAGTCCATTTTGATTGATCATTCATTCATTCATTTTGATGGATTTACAGGTAGAGGTTTTACCGGAGTTGTCTTCCCCGGTTGCCCTGAAACATACCAATCATTCCAACAATCCCAACAATCAGAAGGAAATGGAGGAAGTCGGAGGTATGAAGATTTTCATCAGAAGATCCGAAACTTCCACCAGGGTGATGTCATAGCCTATCCGGCTGGGGTAGCCCATTGGTGTTACAACGATGGTGATACACCGGTCATTGCTGTAACTGTCATCGACACTAGCAACAATGCCAACCAGCTCGATCAGAATCTCAGAGTAAGACAGTTAGATCTTACATACATGAATTCAACTCAAACCGATTGTTGTCTATTCCATGTCCATTAACACTGAGCAATTACTGTTCTTCTTTCTTGTATGTCCTTGACATTGTAGAAATTTCAACTCGCCGGAAACCAAGAGAATCAACAAGAAAACACCAGCCAGCAGAAATCAACAAACAACATTTTCAGTGGCTTTGACATTGAGACACTGGCTGAGGCTTTCGGTGTAAGCACAAAAACGGCGAGAAAGTTACAGGGCCATGACGATGACAGAGGTGAGATTGTGCTAGTCAATGATGGCCTTCAAGTAATAAGACCACCAAGATCACAAGAGATGAGAGAAGAAGAAGAACAACAACAACAGTCGAGGGACAGGGACAATGGCTTGGAGGAGGCCCTTTGCAACATGAGGCTTAGGGAAAACATAGAAGACCCCTACCGCGCAGATGTTTACTCGTTCAAAGGAGGCCGGCTAAGCAGTCTCAACAGCCAGAATCTCCCCATCCTCCACCATCTTCAACTGAGTGCTGAGATGGGAGTACTCAACAAGGTAAGAGTGAGACATTATCTGCATTAATCTTAATTGTTTTGAAATCTCTGGGAATTGTCTACAATATCCTGAAATGTAATTGGATTTTGGACAGAATTCTATCCTTACACCACACTGGAATTTGAATGCACACGCTGTGGTCTATGTTACAAGAGGAAATGCTCGTTCTCAAATCGTTGGAGAGAACGGTAGCCTGGTGTTCGATGGCGAGCTATGTGAAGGTCAACTTCTGGTAGTGCCACAAAACTTCGCAGTGTTGACACAAGCTGTAAATGAAGAGTTCAGGTGGATCTCCTTCAAGACCAGTGACAATGCATGGAGAAGCGCACTTGCTGGAAGGAACTCAATTATGCGGGCAATGCCAGAGGAGGTGTTGATGAACTCATATCATATCTCAAGAGAAGAAGCAAGAAATTTGAAGTACAACCAAGAGCAGATGGAGGTGTTAAGTCCAAGGACACGGTCATGGGGGCAGCCTTCAGCTTAATCAGGTTGTCTGTTTTTTTGTTAGAGGAAAGAATCGGTTCAGTCGAGAAATTAAATAAAGTGAGAAATCAATAAACAACCTCTTGATAGAGTTGGAAGGTTGACAATAATGCTTGTACGAGTTGTGTGAATGTAGATGCTTTAATTTACACTCAAATAAACAACCTTTTTTTATGTCATTTTGTTTTGTTCTCCAATCCGAGTTAATCCGAGTCAGGCACTTAATTACTGGGTTTGTTTGCAGTACAATTTAATTTGCACCGGTTCAAAAGTATGTACAAATTAATGCTGATGGTCATCAAGTAAAACAAGGCATGAAGCAAAGTAGAACACAAAATATAAATGAAATAGAACACAAAGTAGAATACAATCTTGAAACCCAATGCGATGGCAGACGAAGCCAAGATACAGAAGATTTGCCGCTCCTCAACATCATTTTGCGATCTCCATTCTGTGGTCAAGATTGTGTTCAACATCGGGAAAAAACAATGGTGTTGAAGCTTCAATGGCGGAATATATAAGAGCGACTTAGGTTTTCCAAGAACATATTGAAACTTCCATTTGACTAATGGACTCAGGGGTTCACTGCATTTGATAGTGAATTTGGATATGGGTCTAGAGCACCCATTCTCATAAGAGATCCTTGAGTTCAAATCCAAATTTCAAATTCAAATAAAGATTTGGATTAGGAATCTCCTAATTCGATTAGGAGTGGTGCTCCTTAAGGCTTAAGAAAAGAGAGAATCGAACTGCTCGAGATTACACTCTCTGTTGTCAGTTCTCACTCTCTGCTCTTGCTGCCAGAAACCCTAATTCGATCTCCCCTTGGACTAATTTTTGATCAGTTCGTTCTCTGAATTTTGCAAGAAAAGTGCAGAGAAAATTCATGCTCACCTCCCTTGTTTGACCCATACTATTGGATTGCAGTTTTACTGAAAACTGCTGCTGATCCGGCTTCATTCAAAGCTGCATCATTTTCAGTGGAAGCTGGTTTTGGGATTCAGTTTGGGCATCAACTACCACCTTGTGAGCTACATCTATGAATTCTGTATCAGGTATGCTCCTCCCTTCCTTTTAGTTTCAGATTTATTGCAGTTTCGGTGCAAGAACGATCATTGAAAAATACAGTTTTTCTAAAACTGTGAATTCGATTCCCGGAAGGCAAAAGAAAATTTTTTGAAAATTTGCGCTACCATCCAGCATGGTTCGGCCATCCATATAATGGATTACACCTTCCTTCAGTGGTATCAGAGGCAGATTTGATTAGTTCCTTCTCTGAATTTTGCAAGAAAATTGTAGAGAAAATTTGTGCTCACCTCCCTTGTTTGAGCCGTACTATTGGATTGCAGTTTTGTTGAAAACTGCTGCTGATCTGGCTTCATTCAAAGCTGTGCCATCTTCAATGGAAGCTGGTTTTGGGATTCAGTTTGGACATCAACTACCACCTTGGAGCTACACCTATGGATTCCGTATCAGGTATGCTCCTCCCTTCCTTTTAGTTTCAGATTTATTCCGGTTTCGGTGCAAGAACAATCATTGAAAAATGTAGTTTTTCTAAAACTGGGAATTCGATTCCCGGAAGGTGAAAGAAAATTGTTTGAAAATTTGCGCTATCATCCAGCATGGTTCAGCCATCCATATAATGGTTTACACCATCCTTCAGTGGTATCAGAGCCAGGTTCAGTGTTGAACCAAAAAAGATCATATCTGAACCAATGTTCAAATTGACAGAACTAGTCTGGCCGAATTTGAGTAGCTTGCAGTTTTCTGAGAAATCGGTTCTTAGTTTTGGGCGAATTGACCTGAAATTTTTAGGATTATATTCTGATATAATTTAGAATTGTTCTACTATGATTTCTTTGGTTCTTGGGCTGTTTGTGTGATGGAGAAAGAATTCTTTTATAGCGCCAAGATCTACGCACCCGAGAATTATTATTTGATTATTGGTCTGTAATAATTTTTTTCTTTTTAGAAAAATTGTATTAGGTTTTTTTTCTGATGTATGCAATAGAAAATTAGGAATTTTCTATTTTTTTTACATCAGAAGACCTGTTGGAGCGCACGGAGGAGAAGAAGAAAGTTTTGTGGAAAAACTACAATGCGATTAACAATTTTTTTGCAGGTTTGCAGTTCATCCGGATCAGATTCGGACCATCACACTTATAGCCCTAGTTTATCATTTATTTTCTATATTTGATTTTCAATTTTCGGTTGATTAAATTTCAGATTATATTCAAATGAATTGTTGCATGTCTTGGACACCAAACCCTAGGCCAATTTGACCTAGTTTGGTCCAAACTAGTTGGGCCGAACCAAAAGTTCAATGGGGTCTAATCACAGCCCCATGGGTCACAATTTTGGTGGCTCAAAATCGAATTTGGCCCAAGGGTTTGATAGCCCATCACATGGACGAATTCGGCCCTCCCTTGAAAACCCCGATTTTGTTAAGTTAAAGCAAAATCAACCCATTTCATCATAACTGCTATATGGGCCAAACTGCTTTTTGCAGTTTAGCCCATATACCTAGATGAAATTATTGGATAATTTTTGGGCTTTTAATGGACTGATATTGTGTTAACCTAAATAGATTAGGGTTTTACAAGCCTTTAATTGATTTGATCAATTTATGTTTTTGTGCTTGTGATGTGCTAAATGGATGTGATTCGTTCATAGGCCATAAGTGCTTGGCCCATGTTTAGATTTGTGTGACACTCTGCGAACATCATGGCTGAATGCACATCATTGCCATGATGCCCTAAGATCATTGCATGATCTCCCTCTTCGATGGGCCCCTAATCAACTTCCTCCCCAAGAGGAACCCCGCGGGAACCCTAGCCCTTTTGGGCCCATTCGAATTTGACTTTATGAAAGTCAGTGGGAGCCATTTTGGTATAAACTAAATCAGACCTAGGGATTGTTTTATTTGTCCCCTCCGGTTTAATATAAATGCAAAGAGATCGGGAATGCCATATGATGAATTCTCTAAAGGCTTCCCATCAAATACTAACTTAAGCTTCTTGGGGAGAGACAAAATGATACATCATGGATATTGAAAAATTATATTGATAATTGCAAAAATGCCATTGACATTCCTCCATACGAATTACTTGTATAGCCCCACCCAAGACATAGACAATGACACTCTGTTGGCAAGCTGTAGGCACAATGGATGGCACTTGATGGCGTGGTAAAGAGTCCACTTGTGACACTAAGCCATTCTCAAGTGTTGTCCTTCCCACCCTAAATGTAACTCCAAGGAATTTCCCAAATTCATCCCAAATTCCACCCTTTTTTATCAATGCAACTAGGGTTATGATCATTAAGTTCTTCCCTGATATCCACAATAGGCCTGCGGTCGTAGGTCTTCTAGATTCAGGATTAGAGTTCCTTTTGCCCAGACTAGTATCTCATCAAAACTTTTCATCATTGACGACTCCGCACAAACACTAAATTATTATCATCTGTTTGTAAGCTCACAGCACTTCCAACCATCAAAGTAACTATGGCTGCATCGTAACTACTTAACTTCTGAATCTTAACCACTACATCTTCACAAAAGACCACTTGCAAGTGATGTCTTGCTTGAAAATTCCTTCACACAAGCCCATAACTTTAAGATTGTGCAGTAAACATTTGTTGGGCCTTAAATCTCTTGAGCCCAAATCAAATATGAGACTTCCCTATGGAGGTGCAAATCGGGCCATGTCGGGCCAACACAACATGGTTTTATGGGCCGCCCATCCTTTAGTGGGTCGTGCTGTATTGGTCCACAGGCCTTCGTGGGTTGTGGTTGCCTCTTCTAGGATCCTTCATAGGTCAGGCCTGGCATGACCAATGACAGGAGCCTAGATGGGCTTGGGCCGGGAAGGCCATAGGCTGGCTCATGGGCATGGGTTGAGTTAAGTTGTGGGCCTGGGTCAATCTAGGCCAGCCTTTTTTTGGCATTTCTATTACTTTTTCTTTTTCATTTTTTTCTAAGTGATACAAATTTTGAGAAAAATAAAAATTTAACAATACATACTTAACAAAATACAGAGTAGACAACAAATTGAAAAGAAAAATTTAGAAATTTATTTCACTTGAATTTAAACAATACAATAGAATATCGGAAATGGAATAAAATATAAAAATAATATAATATAATTAAAAATAAAAAATCACACTGGTATTGAAAAAACTAATAATTTAAGTAAAATTGGAAAGCAAAATTTACAATAACTTTAAAAATGCTATACAATTATTGAGTATACAAGAAAATTATTGACTTCACTATTTTCTTTAAGTAACACCTTTATCTCCTTGACCTTGGTCATCATCTACTTATGGTGAAGCATCATGTGAAGTGCTATGCCCTCCTTTATCTTGTAGTCTAATTTTTTTTATAAATAAATTAAATAAAACAAAACAAAGAGAAAGGAGAAATACAATGTAGACTGAAGAAAAAAATTGCTCATGAAGAAAAAAACCAACATCAGGAAAAATTTCTTGTGCTCTCCCTAGGGTTAACACTCCAACCTACACACCCTATAGCGACTGACATTCTAGCTCGAAACCCGACGTCTACCACCCATGCCTTTGCCTCTAATCGCCTTACCCTTCCCCAAATCTTCTTTAATTGATGCATCGACGTAATAATGTACCAAACTTCTCAGCTTTCTTCTTCAGGCCACCGAACATGAACACTATGTCATCCTCTTCGAGCGAAGCATTGCTCTCCCAATCATCCTTTTTAACACTCCCTTCCTTTTCCCTTTCCCTATCTTTCCTCGACGCCAATTCAAAACTTCACAATGCTTCTCTTACCTGGGCTTCACCACCAAAAAAGAATAGCCCACAAGTCATTGCCACTTGGATTTATCACTCAACTAGATTATCCACAATTTTTATGGCCTTTGGTTCTCTATCAAAAAAATTCACCCACCTCTGCCCCCTTGTCTCTCCGTCTGGAACCAGAGTGGCCGCCTCTTCTTCTACTTTTCTCCTACCCTATGACGTCGCTACTATAACATCTAGCTCCCCACTCTCTAGCATGGGAATAGAGCTTGAGCTATTTTCTCCCCCCTTGGCCAGCTCCACTGCATACAAAACCCTCCTATTTGATTTCTTTTTGCACAAAATTTTCAAACCAGCCTTCTTTTTCACCCCTTTAGCTAGTAACAAGTTCTGCCCCAAATTAGTTGTTGAATTTTGGTATCAACATACTAGTTCTGCCCCTACTCTCATAATTCGAGAATGCATTAGAAATGACCAAGCCACCATGAACTGGGTTTCGCGTCTCAATTAACTCCCATGATGGCAAACCTAGAACACCTACAATCTCGGCAACCGGATACGCAATTTCCTTAGATGTTGCAATAGAGGAATTCAAAAAATTCAAAGACTCTAGCATGAGCCCTACTTGCCGATCATCATTCACAATGTCTAAGGGCACCAACTAATTGATTTGTTCCACCATCAAATGACCCCCTTCCCCAATGTCGGTGCCAAGGATGATTCCAATAATTAGATCTTCTTCTCGGATGCCCCCCTTCCCTTTCCTCTAGAGCCACCTATGAAATAGAGAAAGGTAAACGGTTGCTCTTAAGACATCCTCCTGGGCCATTGCCTAGGGCTTCATTTGATACCAAGGCCTTACCTACCACCACCCTTTTATTGTTGCAAACACCAGAACCGAAGACGGATGCAAGGCCTTCTACCACCACTCTAATGATGAAGACATCCCCTACAACTTCTACCATACGCAATTTCGGAAAATCATAGGAAGTATGCACCCAAAGCACAAGACTAACAAAGTCGAGCTTCTGCCATCTCAGACTCCCCAGATCTACCTCTACAAAGCCTCTGAGTGCATCTCACATGCAAAGGCAACCCAAAACACCTGATCAACCATTTCCTTGATTGTTTCAACAAGAAACCTCTATCCATTCTCGAACTCCATTTCATATGCAAACATAAAAAGGAATTGGCTGCTAGCCAATGCCCTTACCGCAACATCACTTTCATCCTTCCACACCTTGGAAACACAACTGCTATCCTCTGAGGCATTGGGTTGAGAGCCTTCAAATTCACCTACTAGATAGGTATGAAGCAAACTTTCTCTCTCCCTCCCACATTTCCCTCCCACTCTCACTTGGAAATCTACTTTTGAGAACTTGGTCATTGCCTCCCCATCCTTTAAGAAACCAAACAATAACATGGTCAGAAAGGTGTTGGATCCTACCACCAAAAGTCTGGTAAAGTTATTAGCAAGAATTAGATAATTTTCATCATCTATCCAATCTTTCAAGCATACATACATCTCCAAATTTTCATCATTCATGCAGATTCTCTTATCCAACACCCTAATACCAACACTAAAACAAGACTTTATGGAATTGTAGACATTGGAGGGGATAGGAGGTCATGTGCCATGGCGGCAAGAAACATTAACTTCTAAATTAAAATTATGTTAAACAAATGAACTTGATGATAAAGTGGTAATAGATTTTGACATTTTACTCATTAAGTAAAACATCTAAACCATGTTTCCTAATCCTAGGATCTAATATTGTAGCTCAACAATATAGAGGAGAAATATTTTCCCAATATTTATTAAAATTAATTTCCATTATTTCAATAATACTTTTAAAATTGAAATTAATTCTATATTTTGCAAAATATTCATTAATCATAAATAAATGATTAACTAAAATATAAGAAATTGGGTAATAAACACCGAGAAATTCATTAGTTCTATCATAAAAAAAATTGTAAAAAGTCTTTTATACAAACTTTCATTTCCTAGTCACCACCAATTATAAAAACATGTGGCATTTTTTCATTTTAAAAATTAGTAAGAGTATCTTTGTATGAAATACAACTTTCCAACATAGTCTAGGTGGAATGATTTACCATTTAAACACACACACACACACACATATATATATATAATAAAATTTCTAATTTTAGAAATATGATGAGAAACAATATTTAAAGCATCTTGAACACATAAATTTAAGATGTGACATGCACATCTAATATGAAACAATTTACCATTTAAACATGGTTTTAACTGAGATTTAAAATACTTATTGTTGAATTATTTTTAGTAGCATTATCAAAACTAGTAGAAAAAACTTTATATATTTAACTCCACAAGTATGTAAAGTATTTAAAATACTTGTAGCAATTGTAGGGCCAATATGTGTCTTTTCAAGCTAATAAAACTTAATTTTTTTTTTGTAAAAGTCAATTTTCATCAATAAAATGTCTAATAATACAAATATAACTTATATTATCTTTAGAAATCCAAATATTAGAAGTGCTATTTTGAATTGGATTTGGTAGAAACGGAGTTTTTAGCTAAGGTGGCAGGGGAGGGCGGCTTCGCCTAAACCAATCTGACTGAAACTGCCTTGGTGGGTAAGTTTAAATCAATAGAGGGAAAAGCATTGGTTCCGAACCAGTCCATTTAGGCCCGTTTAAAGGCGGTCACAGCACCTAGAAGATCAAAGCCTCATTTGACTTTGGTAAGAAACTTGAGGAGCTTAATTTTAGCAAAGGGTGTGGCGAAGGAAGCAGGTTTAAAGGTGTTGTGCAAGAGAGACGCCGAGAGAAGGATATAGTACGCGGTGGAGTTGGCTAAGGGAGGGGAATCGAGTCAGAGATCCATACCACTGTTAGAGAATGGAGAGTTGGAGGCTTTAGTAGAAGTTTCTCGAACAAGTCTTCGCCAGATGAGCCTTCTGTACCTGAGTTGAGAAGTGCATCCTCACCTGAGAGTTCTAGCACTCAAGAAAGGGGAGAGGAAGAAGAGGGGCAATGGACAATCTCAATAGCCATGAAAGAGTGTGTAGATCGAAGTGTAAAGATCACCCAAGCATGCGGTCTTTTTTTTCTGGGAGGAGAAAGTCGGGTGAGGAAAGCTTTGAGAAACGACGAATAAAAATCTCAGAAGGAGAGGGAGATAGAGAGAGAAGAAGAATCTCGGGGAAGAAGAAGACTAGGAAAGCAATCTCTCTCATTCCTACTTTGTCCTTTTTGGTTTGTTTCTCTTTTCTTATATCCCTCTCGTCTCTTTTAATAATTTTTTTTCTGCTTAACTATCAAAAATAAAATAAAATATATGCCTTTCTTAACAAAATCTCACATTGAATGCAAATTTACATTTTTACTTATAAAAAACGATAAATTACAAAAACCCCTTGTACTATGGGGTCAGTGACAAGATCCGGGTACTTTTTTTCGCGACAAACACCCCTTGAACTTAACTTCGAAAAAGATTCTCATCTGGTTGTTTTAAAATTTCTAAATGCCCAAACTACCCTTTTCTTTAATTTTTGAAATGAACAGACAAGCCCAATTCAGTGTTTTGAGATATCAAATCTGTTCATTCTTGTTCCTTTATCGCATCCTCAAGTTCCACGAGGAACATCCTCTTCCAACAAGGAACCATGGAACCTACTCTGTCACAGGTTTTGGGCCATTTAATGTTCTTCCTCATCACAAGTTCAAGAAACTGGTGGTGTTACAGATAAAGCTTATTCTCAAAATCTGAATCATTTAGGGGGTATTGAGGATAGAAAGCAGATTGTCTCTGTTGAAAAGTAAGTAGTAATTTTGTAATTTTTTTTTTTATATTTTGTCTTTTGTATTAAATGGGTTGTCTTCAAACTTAAGAATTGAAAGGTATAAACTGTAAAAATAATACTCCTTTATATATCTTATAATCTGAAACATTTTTGTAAGAGAGCTCAAGAAACTATGAATTGAACAAAATAAAACCCCAAACCTTCATATTATATTCCTCTCTTCTTCTCTTCATTCTATATCCTATTTTCTCTTCTCACACCACACTTCCATTGTTCCAACAAACTTTCATATTTTATTCTTATTAATAATATTTCACAATATTAATTTATTTATAATTTTAATACATAATCATGTTTTCTAATATATTTTTTATTTATAATATTTTAAATATTAATGTATTTATAATTTTTAATTAGAATTTATTTATAACTGACTCGAGTTCAAATATGAAACTAAAAACTCAATTGAATTAAAACTCGACTCGACTTAGCTCGATTAAATAATCCAAAAAAAAATCAATTTCAACACTTAAAATTGGTTTTATTAAGTCCAAAGACTAATTAAACGTCATTGAACAAAACTCAGTGTAGTAATACCAACAATAGGAACATACAACTAGAAGCCTAAGCAAGAACAACAAAGGATTAAGAACGGACAAACAGAAACAAATTAAAGGTATTTATATATGCTGCATTTGGCATTCACTTAATTATTTACTTCTTAACAGTAAAAAGATAATAAGCCCTTAAAACCTTAACTTGTGCTATTTGAGAGGGCAAGGTCATAATTAAGAGGGCAATCCGGCACAAAAGGAAGTGTAACACTCTTTGCTTTCTCCACTTGCTTACAGGATGCACCTCGTAGTGATCATATATTAAATTGGCGAGCAGGGCAGAGGGGGTGGCAATGAGGGAATTAAGCTTATATTTGATTAGATGATTTACGAGACCGGCCGATTTGGATGGTTTTTTGTGTTGATTGAGTTGCATTGACTGAAACGTGCCGATTTGTACTTTATTTATTATGGATCGATCTTAACACAAAGCTCACGCACAGGCTAACCTACCCGACTTTAGTTGGACTCTTATTTCACATCAAATTAGCCGAACTAGACCTTGAAGACAAGACCCGTGCTTCCTGTCTATTGAACTTCAACCTCATACCTTCCTCTCTGGAAATCTGGTATGAGTTGGTGAGCACCTCTTCAGGCATGGCACGAATGACTGAATTTCTCCCGGCAAGAGTGCTTACCATTGCATTATCACTAGTCTTGAATGATACCCATTCGAAGCCATTCTCTCCAGCTTGTATAGCTATGGCAAAGTTCTGTGGAAGGATCAAGAGTTGATCACGACGAAGCTGGCCATTGTAGACTGTTTGTCCAGAGTTATCAACAACTTGAACCCGAGCATCTCCACTAAGAACATAGATGATTTCGTGTGCATTGATGTTCCAGTGAGGGGTCAACATAGCATTCTGTGTAAATTATCGAGGCCACAATTCAACAATTAATTAATACAACTAATTAAGAAGAAGAAAAACAAACACATACGATAGAGTGATCAGTAATGAGAAAGAGAGAGGGAGAAGTTTATTGTAACCTGGTAGAGAGTTCCTCTCTCAGCACTGAGTTGGAGGGTCTGGAGAATTGGGAGGTTTTGACTATTGAGGATGGTGACGCGTCCTCCATATGGACTGTAGAAATCAGCATGCTTCGGTTTTTCAATGTTCTGTCTAAATCTCATGTTGCAAATCGCCTCCTCTACACCATTTGCACCCATTTGTTGTTTCTGTTCATATTCTTCGTCCTCTTCGCTAGAAGTTGGCATAATCATCCGAAGCTCTTTCTCAACATTAACAATTCCTCCCCTCTGATCATTTTCACCTTGTAGCTTTCTTGCCGTCTCCGTGCTTACACCGAAAGCTTGGGCCAACGTTTCAGTGTCAAAACCGCTGAAGATGTTAGCAGAGTTCTCTTGTCTGGCCTTCTGATCATGTTGGTATGACGACTTGCCTCCTTTTTGTTGTTGTCTTTGTTCTTGTGAAGAGCTCTGCTGCCCAGCCTTCTCACGCCTGGAGAAGGATTCACCACGTTGTTGTTGTTGCGAGTTACCAGCAAGGTAAAATTGCTAAACATACACATCAAATGGTCAATTGTAAGCAAATGATATGATTCTGCTTTTTTTTATTTATTTATTTTGGATGAATAAGCAACCAATTTATTATCATAAGGTTGAATGAATGAGTTAGAATTTTTACTCTTTTTCTATCATCAAGCTGGTTGAAGCTGTTGGCAATGTCAAAGATGCTAACAGCAACAAGGGGTGCATCGCCATTGTTATACATCCAATGTGCAACCCCGTCTGACACAGCAATGATGTCTCCTTGTTTCACGAATCTGATCTTCTGATGCTGATCCTGGAATCTCCGGCTTCTGTTTTCTTCTTCTTCTTCTTCTTCTTCTTCGGATTGTTGAGATTGCTGGAAGGATTGAAATGTTTCGGGGCAACCAGGAATGGATAACCCTAAAACTCCCTTCCCTGTGCATGGATCAGAGGCTCATCAGTCACAGCACATGCATGTATGGATTCGAAACTGGAATATATAGTAACGAATGAAGATGCACGGTTTTAGATCAGCAGGAAGAGATGAAGATAGCTTGCCTTCAACAATATATATGAGCCTGTGTGCATTGTAATACGAGGGCAAAGAGAGGCCCCTGGGTTGGATAGTAACACGAGAAGCAGCAACACCCGCACACTGAAATTGGTTGTTGTTTTCGTCCCATTCCTCAACGAAACCAGCCTCGGCCTCTCTCCGGCGAGTAGGTTCGAGGGCGTCCAAGTTCTCAACCCGGCACCTGTTTTGTTCTCTGCCCCTGGACCGGCGCTGTGTTGGGGACTGGCCTTGCCATTGTCGCTGCCATGACGTCTGAGCTAAACAAACATGACACAATACAAGAAGGCAAAGACAAATAGAAAACTGAGAAGACTTGGCCATTGTGGACAAGTTGTTGAGACGAGAAAGAGATGAATTAAGGTGAAGCGGCGAGAGGAATGGTTGGGTATTAATTTATAGTGGGAATAAATGGATTAGTGTTTGACACCTTTCAGGTGTTCACGGTGAGGCTGTTCAGGCACTCACCACACCAACACCAACACCATGCATGTCACTACAGACATAGTACGTAATAAAATTGATCAGGGCAGCTTCTAGGTGGCGATGTCCTTCAAGCAGGTGTAACCCACTCAGCTTGAACCTTGAGAAAGTTATTGGACTATTTCACCCTGATTCTCTTTATACAATTACACGGCAACGGTGTCTTTCAATGCAAGTGTGTATACAAAATTCCCTATGAACACTAGCTTTTTATGGATTATTCGCAGCAACAAAATAAGGAAACATGTATTTCTGGGTACGTAGTGTATGGTCATGAAAATATTCTCATAGATCATAATAAATAATTAATAAGAAAATAAGTTGTTTTATGAAAAACACTTCTATGCACCTTTTGCACTCTCATAGTGAAAATATGAAATGCTCGTGTGATGCTAATTAAAACTGGTTAATGTGCAAAAAATGACAGGATCACATGTTTTATTTTAATCAGAATCTATTTTGGAAATAGCTCAAGCTAAATGGAAACTGATGGAAGTAGATTTGGCCCGATCTTCTGGCTGTACGACACGTGGAAGAAACCGGGGTGACTTGGCAGGAATGCCAGATCGGCCATATCCCAAGAAGAGGTCCGAGCTCCCCAAGAAGAGGTCCAAGCTCCCCAAGAGGAACCCACACTTCCTGGGAGGTGAAACCCGAGCTCTCCCTAAGAATCCCAAGGCTAACAAGGAAACCCATGAGGGGCAAAACCCGGACTAGCCCACCTCGGGTCAGTCCGAGCCACACCCCGGCACCTCGGGACAGTAGGCCATACTCTCATCCGAACTCAAGACTCCACCTCGTGCACCACTTCGGCACCTCGGCTCTAGGTCGCGCAACTGTAAAATCGTACCTGACAGGTCCGTACTCTGAGGCTGCACGCCTGACTGACAGATGACAATCACACTGTAACGGCCACCTGCTACCGCCATCTCATTTGTGGCAGAGACGGCCCTGACAGAGAGGATAGTGGCGGTTATGTCTGCCCCCCCACAGAGGCGGTTATACCTGACCTGGCAGAAGCTTGGGAATGAGTGCACCAGGTGGTTATAAAAGACCTTCCCCCAGAGAAAGAGGTATGTGATATTTTGTACCTTCTGGTCTTAGAATCTCTTATTTTCCCTTGCCTTCTCAAGAGTACTAACTTGAGCTTCGGAGTACTCCCACCGGGTTCCTCCCCGGAAACCTCTTATTTCCTCATTGTTTCAAGCATCTTCAGCTCCGTCAGAGACAGGGTTACCGGCAGCTAAGACCGACCGGATCGTGCATCATCATTTGGCGCCATCTGTGGGGACTTCAAAAGGCCTCCCCTAACCTTTAACTCTCTTCCAAAGAAAACTTAGCATTCATGGCTTCCTCCGGTAGTAACAGACGTAACGCCGACCTGAATGCTATAGGGGAACACCCTCAGCCTGCCACTGTATGCATCGGACAATTCACCGTCCCCCTCTCGGCAGACGGAATCCCTAGTCTAAATGCACCATGAACAGTGGCGCCTGTGAATGTTCCCCTTCCCCCCTCTATCAAGGCAACCTTCGCTGAACCAACCGTTGTCCCTCTGGCAACCAGCCAGAACCAGCTTGATGACTTGATGCAATGCATGCGGGCCATGCAAGCCCAAATGTAGCAGTTTCAGCAATACCAACTCCATCAGCAGCAAGTACTACACCACATTTCTCAGTACCACTACCAACAACAATTCCCCCAGTTGCCTCAGAGCCAACCGCAGCTCCCACCTCGGCACCCTACTATCAAGCAAGTCAAGCCCTCTCCTCAGGGCAGGCGCCTTCACCGAGGGGAAGCTTCCCAGGCTCAGAACCCCTCTAGAAGCCAGGCCTCATCCCTTGGCAGGAGGGAAAGACTAACTACCCCCGCTTCGCAGCTCGCCGGCGGGTCGGGAACCTCCCAGCCAATCAAGTCGGCACCACCTCGGCACTCTAAGTTCAGGCTCCCGCTTGCGGAGAACCAATTCGGTGTCCTAGCCGCAGACTACCACCAGCAGTCCGGGCCCATTGAGCTCGGAAACACTGAAGGAAGGATAGTCCTGCATGTGTGTGGCCTTCACTACCACCTTCAGGGGAGTGGCCCACACCTGGTAGAGGAATCTGGCCCCCGGGTCGATAAGGAGCTGGACCCAGTTTGTGCAAGTCTTCACCGCGCACTTTGTCACCAGCAAGCGGTGCCACCGAACCGAGGAGAGCCTCCTCGGGATAGTCCAGAAGGAAGGATAGTCCATCCGGGGCTATATCAAGCGGTTCAATGACACATGCTTATAGATACCGCGCCTAGACCCCACAGTATAGCTCGCGGTGGCCAAGAGGGGTGTGACGCACAAGGAGTTCAAATGGCACATGGTGGTCAACCAGCCCGCGACCATAGCTGAATTCCTCAAGCTCGCGGACAAATTCATAAGAACGGAGGAGGAGATCAACCAAAGAACTGAGGGCGGGTTTGAAAAAAGGAAGAGGGAAGGCGAACCTCCCAACCAAGATGATAGGAGGAAGAAAGACTCAGCTCAGGGGGCGAAGCCAAGTTAGCCGTTCCGAGCTCCCATGGCAGATCGGGCGGACTACACACCATTGAATGCAAAGTGGGCTGAGATCCTGATGACAATCAATGACGCCCCGTACGTGAAGTGGTCACCTCGTCTAAAAGGTCCCCGAATGAGAGGAATAAGAATTTGTACTGCAGCTTTCATAGAGACCACGGTCATAGCACCGAACATTGTAAGAATCTCCGTGACGAGATAGAGGAACTTATCCGTCGTGGGTACCTAAGAATAATAATAATAATAATAATAATAATAATAATAATAATAATAATAATAATAATAATAACAATAACAATAATAATAATAATAATAATAATAATAATAATAATAACAATAATAATAATAATAATAATAATAATAAGACAGGTCGGCAGGAGAAGCACAGCAGAGATGCCCCCGAATCTAGCAATCGGCTAACAAAACAGTCACAGAAGCAGCCCCTAGAGGAAAGGCCAGTTCAGGGAACGATCCATGTACTTGTTGGAGGATCAATTGTAGCAGGATGCACCTCGGCAGCAGCTTGGGCATCAACCCGTGAGGCCGCCAAAGAAGAACAAATTCCGCCAAAGTGGCCGAGGACGGAAGACCCCATATTCTTCACCGAGGACGATATGCGCGGGGTTCACTACCCCCACGACGACGCACTCGTCATAAAGGTAAAGATCAATGACTTCGAAGTCCGGCGCGTACTCGTCGACTCCAGCAGTTTAGCAGACATCCTTTTTAAAGCGGCATTTGACAAACTCCAATTCCGAGAGAGCGACTTCAAGCCCGCGAACACCCCGCTGGTCGGCTTCAGCGGAGAGGAAGTCAGACCCCTGGGAAAGGTCACAGTACCTGTGGAAGTCGGCACGTGGCCTAGCACGGTAAGACTCAAGCATGACTTCTTGGTGGTTGTGACCCCTTCCCCATACAATGCCATAGTAGGTCGCCGATCACCCACGCTTTAAAGGTTGTAGTGTCCACTTACTATTTAGCCATGAAGTTCCCCACGGACTTCGGCATTGGGGTAGTGCAGGGCGATCAGCTCGAGTCCCTCAAGTGCTACGTCGCCGCCCTCAAGGGAAAGGCCGAGGTGACCAGCGACCTTGAGCTGGAGCGACCTGTGGAACAGAATGAGGAGCGAGCTGCGCCCACGGAGGAGATTGTTCCCGTCCCTGTATCGGTAGAGGACCTAGTCAATCACTTCAGGTCGGTGCTTCCCTGGAGGAGCCCTTGCGATCCGAACTAGTACGCTTCTTACTCAATAACTTAGACCCCAACCTTATAACTTGGTCCACGGCATAAATGCCTGGCATAGACCCCAACCTTATAACTCACAAGCTCAATACTAACCCTGTAGTTAGGCCCATTAGACAGAAGAAACGCAACCTAGCCCCAGAACGCTGGAGGGCGGTCGATGAGGAGATTGAGAAACTCCTCGCAGCAAACTTCATAAGGGAAGTTCATTACCCGAGCTGGGTAGCCAACCCCGTTCTGGTAAAGAAGGCAAACGGCAAGTGGTGCATGTGCATCGACTACACCGACTTGAATCGAGCTTGCCCGAAAGATTGCTTCCCCCTCCCCAGGATCGACCGCCTAGTGGACGTGACCTCAGGACACGAGTTGTTAAGCTTCCTGGATGCCTACCCGGGCTACAACCAAATCAGGATGAACCCGACCGACGAGGAAAAAACCACCTTCATAACCGAGTTTGGCCTATACTGCTACAAGGTTATGCCCTTCGGACTGAAAAATGCTGGGGCAACCTTTCAAAGGCTTGTGAATAAGCTGTTTCAACCCTTAATTGGCACAAAGATAGAATGTTATGTAGATGACATGGTTGTCAAGACACAATTTTCGCATGAATTAATACAAGATTTGTATTCTGTCTTTCAAATTCTGCGCCAATTTAGTATGAAACTAAACCCAAACAAGTGTGTCTTCAGTGTCACCTCGGGTAAGTTCCTAGGGTACATCATCAACCGGCGCAGTATTGAGGCCAACCCAGACAAAATAAAGGCCATCCTAGATATGAGACCGCCCCGAAAAGTAAAAGAGTTTCAGAGGTTGAACGGCAGAATAGCTGCTCTGAGTCGTTTTATGTCAAAATCAGCAGACCGCTGCCTGCCCTTCTTCAAGGCAATGAAAAGCAAAGGGTTCGAATGGAACCCAGGATGCCAGCTCGCATTTGACGAGCTCAAAAGATACCTCGCCAGTATCCCATTTTTGACCCGGCCCAAAGAAGGCGATGTCCTAAAACTATATCTTTCAGTAAGTGACGAAGTGATCAGTTCAGTAAAGTGCTACAGGGAGCAGGTACGAGATATCCGGAAATAGAAAAATTGGCCTATGCGCTGGTCATTGCGGCCCGCAAACTCTGCCTGTACTTCCAAGCCCATAGCAATATCGTCCTCACCGACAAATGCTTGAGGCAAGTATTGCTCAGGCCCGAGGTTTCTAGTCGATTGACGAAGTGGGCCATCGAGCTCAGTGAGTACGAGGTCCCTAGCCCGGTTGAGCACGAGGCCCCTAGTCCGAGTGAGCTCGGTGCTCCCAGGCCAGTTGAGTCCGAGCACCATGAGGTCGCACCCAGTTCGGTATCTCCCCTGGTTAGGCTAAGCGCGAACTGGGATTAAGAGCCCCGGATCCTTCACGTAGATGGCTCCTCAAATCAGCAGGGCAGCGGAGCCGGTGTAGTTCTTCACAGCCCGAGTGGCACAAAACTGAAATACACATTACGCTTTGAGTTCGCGGCATCCAACAATGAGGCGGAATACGAGGCATTGATAGTCGGGCTAGCCTAGCACATGAGGTAAAAGCAAAACACATAGTTATCTGCAGCGACTCCCAGCTCATGGTCAACCAAGTTACAGGCGAATACGAAGCCCGCAAACCGACTATGATCTTCTACTTAGCAAAAGTAAAGGAGGCTCTGCTTAACTTTTAGTCACACTTCATCAGACAAATCCCGAGGTCAGAGAACGCTAAGGTCGATGCCCTATCCCGGTTAGCCAGCACTAGTGACAACACCATGAGAACTGTGTACATAGAGGACTTACCTCGGCCTAGCATTCTCGGGGGGGGGGGGGGGGGGGGGGGGCAAAGGAGGTCGCTCCTATCGCCCAAGCAGAGCCAAGCTGGATCGATCCACTCGTGAGCTTCCTGCAAATGGAACCCTCCCCGCAGACCGCAACGCCGCCAGGTAGCCAAATACGTCATAATAGACGGACGGTTGTACCGAAGATCCTACACGCTTCCCTACCTACGCCACTTGCGGCCTCCCAAAGTCGAGCTTGTACTCCACGACATTCATGAAGGCCTGTGTGGCAGACACCTAGGGGGCAGGGCCCTCACTCAAAAAGCACTACGACAAGGGTACTATTGGCCAACAATGAAAGAAGACGCCGTTGAGTTAGTCAGGAAATGCGATAAGTGCCAGAAGCATGCCAATATTCACCACCAGCCCGTCGCCGACCTCAAGTATCTCACCAGCCCATGGCCCTTTGCACAATGGGGCATCGATCTACTCGGGCCATTCCCACCAACGACGGGTGGGAGGAAGTTCCTAGTAGTGGTGGTAGATTACTTCACAAAGTGGGTTGAAGCTGAACCTCTAGTAACAATCACAACTCGAAACGTCCAGAACTTCTTTTGCAAGAGCATAGTGTGCTGCTTCGGACTACCTCGGATATTGATTTCCGACAATGGCAAGCAGTTCGAAGACATAAAATTCCAGGAATGGTGCCAAGACATGGAAATCCGGCAGAACTTCACGTCGGTCCCGCACCCACAAGCAAACGGTCAGGCAGAAGTCACGAACAGAGCTATTCTCCGCGGACTAAAGGCCAGGCTAGACCGAACTAAAGGGTTATGGGCGGATGAGCTGCCTAGCATTCTATGGGCATACCAAACTACAGAGAAAACCGCCACCGGAGAAACTCCCTTCAACCTCACCTATGGCACGAAGGCTGTCATCCTAGCCGAAATCGAAATCCCTTCACTTCGATTGGAAGCATACAGCGACAATACCAATAACGACGAGCTACGTACCAACCTCGACCTGCTCGACAAGGTGAGGGACCTCACATACATCAGGACCACGGCGTACTAGCAAAGGGTAGCTTGGTACTACAACGCCAGGGTCAAGAAGCGAAACTTCCGCGTCGGCGTCCTGGTTCTCTGCAAGGTCATGGTACTTGTGCCCGGCGTTGGCAAACTCGGGGCGAACTGGGAAGGACCCTACCGAGTAAAGAGAGCACTCGGAGGAGCGTACGAGCTTGAGACCCTGGAGGGTAGGCGAATACCCCGAGCTTGGAACATCATCAACCTAAGGCAATATTACCTATAAGTTACCGAATTGGGTGGACTGTGAGCCACTCCCGGAGCCTAAGGGCCAGAATGCCGAGGTAACAAAGACCTCGACACTACAAGACCCAGTCGCCTCTCCGGCATGGGCAAAACCTAGGAAAGTATCCTAAGGGCTAAAGCACTGAGCTGAGGATGACCTCGGGACCTCATCAACGCAAACCAAGTGGTAGTGCCAAGAGAGTAGGCAGCACAGGTATGAAACCCGAGGTGTATAGCTCGCTCCAAGTCAGGTCTACTGAACTGATGTTTCCTTTACCCAGGCAGAGAACATATCGGGCATATAGCCTTACTATGTTAACCTGCCTCAAGGAACCTCCTCGTTTCGGGGACCTAGTTCTATGCAGCTCGGCAATATAGTCACTTCGGCCAAAAGAGAATAGTTGCACAACACTTAAGCAGAAAAGGTACTTCATTACTAATGTTTGCTTTACAGTATTCAAAAAACAAAAAAGAAAAAATGAGCTCACAGGCTCGATACATATCACTTCGGGCTCGCAGGCCCGGCACACATCACTTCGGAACTACATCCCCCTTACCCTCAGAAGGGACTTCGGCAACACTTGGGGGGTCAACCTCGTCTTCAGAGTTTGGATCTTCATCAGCTACAAGAGCCATCTCTGGAGTAATACGTGAGGTGGTGATGGCACGAGTATCAAGGTCGGGGTATGTGTGCCTTATCATCCACTGGCTCAGTTTGAAGCCCCTTCGGTATGAGCCCACCATCAGGTCATCGAAGCGCTCTAATGCTATGTAGTTGTCAACGACCTTCACCTTGGTGTCCTCAAAAGCCTGGAAGAAGATCTTAGACTTCTCCTTGATGTTGGCCTTGAGGTATTCCACCTCGTGCTCCAAGCCCCCTTTCTAGCTTGCGAGGTGTTTCACGACAAGCCTTAGGGCGTCGTTCTCCCTTCGGAGTCTCTCCAACTCACTCCTCTGAGCCGAAGTCTCGCCCTCAAGACGCTAGACCTGCTCCCGAGTTGATCCCAAAGCCTCTTCGGCAGTTTGTGCCCGCTTCAGATTCCTCTCTGATTGGATGATCAGGGCATGGATGGAGGAGTTTGCCCGCCAAGCAAGGAGTCAGTTCGGCAAGAAAGTAAAAAACAAAGGAAGAAACACAAAGGGAAAACTACGTCAACTTACCACCATAACATGAGCCGCAACACGTGCGCCAATGTGACTCGGAGGAAGTTCGGACCATGCTGCGACCTCGCTTGGATAGACGGCCTTCTGGCTCTTCCGGAGAGCACAGCTCGGAGTCAGCACACTTCCAACCCCCTCTTGGCTCCTCAAGCTAGAAAACACTGTCGGTGTTCGAGAAGCCTCTGTAGTTTCAGCTTCCAGAGCCTCTGCAACGCCGGGCTCCACTGCCATTTCTGGGATTGGCCTGGCCACTTCAGGTTCCCTGGGAGAATCCAGGTTGATGATCGGAGGATGGCTCGGGACTTCGGACTCCATGGCCCGAGGAGAATCCACACGAGCTCGCTTGGTGACCCGCTTCCTCCTCTTCATTCTGTCAAGTAGGTTGACACCGCAGGTCTTCTCTGCCTCCATGATACCTGCGAAAAGAGATCGGTGTCAGTAAAACAAAAAAAAATAATAATAATAAAACTGAGTAAAGAAGCCTACCCGGACTCAAACCAACCTGAATAAGCTTAGCCTCTGAGAGGTAATCTCCGCACTCGAGCCCGACCTAGGCCCAAGACTAAAAGGTCTCCACCATGTCTTTATCTAACATGACGTCAGGATCAGGGACAGCCGCCCTTCAATGAGTAGGAAACGGCCACCCCGTAGCACTTCGGACCACGAAGTAGTCCTGCTTCAACGCCGGGACCTTATTGGGAAGTTGTGAAGAAGTTTAAATCCCGGGCAAGGAGACAATTAGTAGGCCCATCTGTGCTCGGGAAGGAGGCTCGCTTGATTCTTGAGCATAAGGAGGGCAGAGAAAATTTCTAAGTCTAAGGGAATAACATACTCGCAACAGAGGGATATGGTCCCGACGATGTTACGAATGGAGTTCGGGTGAAGCTGACCGACTGAGACACCGAAGTGGTTCAAGACTTCGATGATTAGGGGATGGAGAGGAAGGCGCAGCTCGGCAATGAACTGCTCCCGGAAGATCATGATCTCATCCGGACTGTGCTCCCAAGGAAAGTTGCTCGAAGGTAAGCTATATGTGTACTCCCCGGGCATGTTGGATTGACGAACAAGGGACCGAAGTCTCTCAGACGTCATAGTGGAGGGTCCGAATGTGTCCGGCATCCGAACCCGACGAGAGGTGGATTCCAGGCTACCAGGGGTGACCCGGACTGAAGGCCCCACCTTGGGCTCATCTAGAAGGCTGTCAAAAGAGGCAGCCCGACCCGAGGTCTCCGCCTCAGGCCCTTCTAAAAGGTTATCTAAACTACCCGAGATATCGAACTAGGGAAGGTGACGCGAGCTGAGGACCTTGGACGCGAGCTCAAGAAACGATCGCTGAATATTGACAAAGGAAAAAGTGACCAGGGCCCCCACTATTTATAGCCGTTGTACCCGCGCATCAACGGTCGAGATCAAAGCCATCCAACGGCTCTCAGGAAAACCGACTGCATGACCCCCGACGTGAAATCAGTTTATCACGAATTTTTGACGTCCGAAAGTTGATACATCGTTTGACGTCCACGCGTGAGCTGTACGCGACCCGGGTTGACTCTAGTCGAGCCGCGCTGACCATGGTTTAGCCAAGAATATAGGCGGGTCAGACCGGAAGATCTCCGAACTGGACAAAGCACGCCATGGGGCAAATCCACTCGTCAGTCTGTGAACTCCCCACGCCGGGTCAAGACCCCGGGCACGGGGAGTGGGGGGCAATTGATGGAGGTAGACTTGGCTCAACCCCTTGGCTGTGCGACACGTGGAAGAAACCAGGGTGACCTGGCAGGAACGCCAGCTCGGAACAGTGACATAGCACGGCCATATCCCAAGAAGAGGCCCAAGCTTCCCGAGCTCCCCAAGAAGAGGTCCGAGCTCCCGAGCTCCCCAAGAGGAACCCACACTTCCTGGGAGGTGAAACCCGAGCTCTCCCTAAGAATCCCTAGGCTAACAAGGAAACCCGCGAGGGGCAAAACCCAGACTAGCCCACATCGGGTCAGTCCGGGCCACACCCCGGCACCTCGGGACAGTAGGCCATACTCTCATCCGAACTCAAGACTCCACCTCGTGCACCACTTCGGCACCTCGGCTCTAGGTCGCGCAACTGTAAAATCGTACCTGACAGGTCCGTACTCTGAGGCTGCACGCCTGACTGACAGATGACAATCACACTGTAACGGCCACCTACTACCGCCATCTCATTTGTGGCAGAGACGGCCCTGACAGAGAGGATAGTGGCGGTTATGTCTGCCCCCCCACAGAGGCGGTTATACCTGACCTGGCAGAAGCTTGGGAATGAGTGCACCAGGTGGTTATAAAAGACCTTCTTCCCCCAGAGAAAGAGGTATGTGATATTTTGTACCTTCTGGTCTTAGAATCTCTTATTTTCCCTTGCCTTCTCAAGAGTACTAACTTGAGCTTCGGAGTACTCCCACCGGGTTCCTCCCCGGAAACCTCTTATTTCCTCATTGTTTCAAGCATCTTCAGCTCCGTCAGAGACAGGGTTACCGGCAGCTAAGACCGACCGGATCGTGCATCATCATTTGGCGCCGTCTGTGGGGACTTCAAAAGGCCTCCCCTAACCTTTAACTCTCTTCCAAAGAAAACTTAGCATTCATGGCTTCCTCCGGTAGTAACAGACGTAACGCCGACCTGAATGCTATAGGGGAACACCCTCAGCCTGCCACTGTATGCATCGGACAATTCACCGTCCCCCTCTCGGCAGACGGAATCCCTAGTCTAAATGCACCATGAACAGTGGCGCCTGTGAATGTTCCCCTTCCCCCCTCTATCAAGGCAACCTTCGCTGAACCAACCGTTGTCCCTCTGGCAACCAGCCAGAACCAGCTCAATGACTTGATGCAATGCATGCGGGCCATGCAAGCCCAAATGTAGCAGTTTCAGCAATACCAACTCCATCAGCAGCAAGTACTACACCACATTTCTCAGTACCACTACCAACAACAATTCCCCCAACTGCCTCAGAGCCAACCGCAGCTCCCACCTCGGCACCCTACTATCAAGCAAGTCAAGCCCTCTCCTCAGGGCGGGCGCCTTCACCGAGGGGAAGCTTCCCAGGCTCAGAACCCCTCTAGAAGCCAGGCCTCATCCCTTGGCAGGAGGGAAAGACTAACTACCCCCGCTTCGCAGCTCGCCGGCGGGTCGGGAATTCACCTACTAGATAGCTACGAAGCAAACTTTCTCTCTCCCTCACACATTTCCCTCCCACTCTCACTTGGAGATATACTTTTGAGAACTTGGTCATTGCCTCCCCATCCTTTAAGAAACCAAACAAGAGTCTGGTAAAGTTATTAGCAAGAATTAGATAATTTTAATCATTTAGCTAATTTTTCAAGTGTATGCACATCTCTAAATTTTCATCATTCGTACAGTTTCTCTTGTCATCCAACACCCTAATACCAACACTAAAACAAGACTTTTATGGAACTGCAGACATTGGAGGGGATAATAGATCACGTGCCATGGCAGCAAGAAATAGATAATTTTTCCATGTTCACTCCACGATGATGCAATATCAAAATCATTTAATTCCTTTGTGTTGAAGGAGTCATTTAAGTTAAAAAAATTAACTTCTAAATTAAAATTAATTCAACAAATGAACTTGATGATTACGTGGTAATAGATTTTGACCTTTTATTTATTAAAGTCCAAGTTTTTCTATGCGTGTTCACGATTGAGATTCATATAAACTATACACTTTAAATAATAAATTATTAATTTCCTCTTTTTTTCCAATACCATTATTAATATTTTCACAATATAATTTAAATAAAACATCTAAACCATGTTTCTTAATCCTAGGATCTAATTTTGTTTTTAACACAATTTTAAATGACTGCCGCTAAAGACTAATATTTCTAGCAACAACCATTTATCTGTCAGCTAAAAAACTGTGGCTACTACCCCCAAATTTCTTGTAGTGGCAGAGCAACGGCAACAACTGAGAGTATCATCGCCGGCGACCGAAGAATGGCGAACATGAAGGAGAAACTCTTCAACAACAAGCAATAGTGAGTTTTGGGGAATGAAAATAGAAGCGGAAAGGCTCTCGAACGCTTATATATGTTGAGGGGCAATTTTGATATTTTAATCTTTCTTCATTTACCTTTCACTTGGGAAACCAAACTTACCCCCGACTAAGAAAAGGGTATCATTTACTCGGGTAAGTGATACCCGGCAAAATGAAATTTACCGTGAGTCTCACTTATTCTTGAAATTCCAACGTGTAAATTGGTCAATGGTATTGTGAATCCCATTGACCAACTGCCATGACAACCAGGGTCATGGAGTACATTATTAAAGATTAATTAAACATAGTTGTCCAAGGACGAAAATGTATAAATTAAAAACAACCAAGAAATGAAGGAATTACATAACTGAGCAATTGTTTGGATCTGGGTCGTCATAAACCACTGTATACACTTCTTCAATCGTATTAGAATGTTGAAAAGAATGGCATGGATGTGTGCACTGATGATACGGAGATGAAGACGGAGTGGACTTAGAAGTGGATTTTTCCTTGTTGTCTTTTTTGGGCTTCACCTCTTCTACACTGATGATGGTGGCATGCCCAACCTTCTTCCTCAGTGAGGTGGTCAATTTGGCAGAATCAACTCCATCTCCGATAACCACCAGGCGATCCTTGTCGTCCCCTTCTATGGCCACCGAGATCACACCTTCTGCCACAGAAGCGATACTCATAGCCTTGGATCGGCATTTGTCGCAGTTCATCTGCACTTTGACTACGATCTTTTGCTGCATCACAAAGACAAGTAATAAAAACGCAGATGTATAAGACAGCAACCTAGCTTTAGACTTGAAGCTTTCAGAAACAAACAGCATCGATTAGATGGATGAAACTGATATGCCTACATACATATATACCTTCATGTTTTGCTTCTTACAGTGAACCCGGCAGGCCGGCCGGCCGGCGTTAAATTCCTTGAGAGAAGGTCGACTCGATCGACTATCTTCTGCCTGTGAATGGATGGTAAGGCGTACGTGCTCTTTCCTATAGTATGTATGTCCTATCGGTTCTGCATGTATTTTTATATATGGTTTGTCGGGGAGACATAAGCAGTGAAGGAAGGTTGGATCTATAGATCCAAATCTGATGATGGATGGATAGATGTGAGAAGTAGGGATGGAGAAGAACAGAAAGACCGGGACTGGGTCCATGCATGTTCGTCCAATCCAAGTTAATTTCAATAGATCATCAACAAGTCAACGAATGCCCTTCTGATTTCTGATCCCTCCCCCTCATGTCATGCCTAAATTATGGGGGGTGTGTGTAGTAGCATAACATTTCTATATAAGTATGACTGCTCTGGTACTCTGGTCGTCTGTTCGTTGTGCTCGACGCCTCGACCTCGACAAGAGAGAAGAGACCCTTCTTGTCGATTCGATTCGCATTAAGTAGAACAATAAGTAGTATTAAGTATAACCACCCTAAAGCGAATTCGATTCGCATTGGAAGTTGGAACGCGCCCCCACGGCCACGGTATATGACTACATGTTGTCAACCGTGCATTGAAAATGTATCCCAGGACCATGACCACCGGGGGTGTTAACGGATGGAATTTTAATCGAATCAGATTATATTGGAATTCGATTTGAAAATTTGATAATAAATATTGAAAATTAATATTTGAATCTGAATATTTTAAATTATATTATATATAAGAATTAAATAATTTGTTGATATACAAATTATCTATATTCAATTCGATTATATTGAATCTTGAATTTGAAATTAGATTTTTGAATACCGTATACTCTTAATGACCACCACAGTATGTACTATGTAGAGAACCAATCCTAAGGCCATGACTAAGGAAGCAAGAGTGCAGTAATTGATATGCCAATAAATAATTTTGCATGCGGATGCATTAAATTTGATATGTTAAGTGGATGTACCAATTCACTTGTCTTAAACACCTACCCAAAATTTTCTGGAACGCCATATATATCTTGAGTCCACTACAAGAAAAACGGTCAAAGCCGGCGGTCTTAAGACCACCATATATATCTAGGACCGCTGGCTTAGGCCTCTAGACCGTTGCCTTAGATCACGACTATCAGCTCAGATGGAAAAGACCAGCCCACCTTTGATGGTGGTCTGGGACGGTCTAAAATACGTTAAAGCGGTGGTCAATCAAAACCGTCAGCTTTGCATAAATAAAGGTGGTAGTTCTGATTGCCACCTTAGGTGGTGGGCCAAACCGCCGGCTTAGAGCTTATATGACCGCCGCCTTAAGATTTGTCAAACATCACTTCCATCTTTCGATGGCGGTCTGAATCGTTGGCTTAGATCCTATATGACCGCTGACTTAAGTTTTGTTAAACATCACTTGCATCTTTTGATGGCGGTCTGAACCACCGGCTTAAATCCTATATGACCGCTGCCTTAAGTTTGCCAAATGACACTTCTGCTTTAAAGACTGCTCTGCCTTAGGTCCTATTTATGGCTAAGTCAGAGGTTACATGACTGCCGTCTTTGATATATATATATTTTTTTTATACCAGGTTAATTCCATCATTTTTTTTTGTACCTAAACCTTAATTTCAAGATTCTTCATTTTAATACCTGTTGAATACAAATCTCATAACAATTGATACATAAAAAGCAACTTAAATAAAAATTATAATTTAAAGAAAAATCTATTAATTTTAAAAAATAATTTTTATAATATCCATACAATATTCAATTGACATATAAAAAGTACAAGGAATTTAGAAACATTCAGTTTGTCAAATAACGTAATACATCTTCCAATTGATCTTGGGGAGTTAGCCATTATGCAGTTCATCCATCTTCCAAAACTAGCTTGATTTTGCAGATTGTTTCCAAAAGAAGAATTCAAGCATTCATGTGTTCTTTCGAAGTCCTTTCCATTGGTTATTTGGTGGCACTCCTGGAGTCTGAATGTAACCACTATTTGGTGGTCTGATGTCAATTGAATCACTCTTAGACATTTGAACAGTTGGATGCCTGAAAGAAGATAATGTTGTTAGGTAGACTATTGGTTGGGAGAAATTAAGTTACCTGTTACAATGAATAACTGAATGATTAATGTAAGGACTCTAGTTTCCAAAGAAGCAAAGGGATTAAAAGGATCGGTGGATTCAATTGTTTTAGAAAATTAGTCCCATCCAATAAATTCCTTAAATTGCTAATAGTTTAGAACATGGGAAGGACTTGGAAATGATTTTATGGAGACACCAGTATGTGTTCGCAGTGGTGCTTCACTGCTCATTGTGAACAAAACTAATTGCAAGTAGGGGTGATCATGGGCCGGGCCAGGCCGGGTTTTGCACTTATGATAAGAGTTATAGCTTAGGCCTAGGCCCGGCCTGGCCCAGGGTTCTGGGCCTGAATCATAAGCCCTAGCCCAGGACTATACGGGCCCAGCCCAGGCTTGATTCTGGGCCAATGTTATCATATGTAAAACATTATATTTCTATATATTAAATAATATAACATGCATATAAACTTATTTTATACATTATATAATATAAAATATTACATATGATATAAATTATACATGTCATGTTATAATATTTATATATAAAATATATAATATAATGTAAAATAACATGTATACATATGTATACATTATACCCAAAATGTGCAAGTTTAAGTATATAAGGGCTGGACCGGGCTTGAAGTATTAAGCCCAAGCCCAGCCCTAAAATTTATGGGCCTGATGTGGGCCAAGCCCAGGTCGGGCCTGAACACAAAACCCAAGCCCAAGCCAGGAATTTCTGGGCCAGGCCAGACCGGGCTGAAATGATCACCCCTAATTGCAGGCATTAACAGTACTAGAAAGTTCCATGAATTCGGGGAGAATTCACAGAACACACACATGTAAACTATGACTTCTATAAAGCAACAAAAAGAACTTCTATAACAGTAATTAAGCAATTCCAGGAACACCCCTATTTATTATGTTCGTACTGGATCTCTTCTATAAATCTGAGATCCCATATTAGATTATTCCAACCATAAGATATATTGAACACATTTACACAATTAGGAAAATACAAATGCATCCCTTCGGACCCTCCCTCCCTCCCTTTCTAAACCAAATAAACTAATCACTTGATATAATCAACTGGGTTATGATTAACTTAATTAAATCACCATCCCAAAAGATGAGATCGGTGGCCCTCTTGTGGGTTCAGAATAATCAAAGCATCCCATACTCCAATAGTTCAATAAATTCCTGATAAAAAATCAACTTTTCTTATCTCTAAACATCACCCATTTAAAATTAATAGTTAACACTGGTAAAAAGAGCATAGAGCAATGGTTAAAAGAACAGTGAATCATAAGATTCACAACATAATTACAAGATTTATCCTGAAAAAGATCCAAACCAGCTTAGGATTCGCAATTTGAATAATGCAGCCATAACTTGCCTAAAATAAAATGAGAGAAAAGAGAATGACCGAATCCCAAAACTTTATTAGTAACATATGAGATGAATTTAAAGAACCACATTTTACCTTCTGGTGTTTAGCAAAAAGCTCAGCAATTGAATTGTTCTGATCTGCAGCTTGCAATAAGCCTCTCATATCTTCTAGTATTTGTGCAATTGTGAGTAATTTAATATGGTTTAGATAATCAATAGGCATTATGGTTTTCATTTTAACAATATTTTTTATCCATTTGACCATAATATGGAGTCCAGTTGATATTTAAACCACAAAAAAGCTAGTTGGATCTCATAATTATTAATCTACCCCTAGACACTAAAGATACACCAAGACCTTTATCCATTAAATTCCTTACCCCTTTAAATTACAAAATCCAATTATCCTACATCAATCTATTTTCTATCAATCCCCTTCAATCAAACTGTAGGAACTATGAAAAAGGCCTTTTATTCCTGTACTAGACCATTGGATTTGTGTCTACATGCAGGTAATTGTTTTGTTACTTTGTTAATTAAACTAGTTCTTGAAAAAGGGAAAAAATGAACTCAGGTCCCAACTACCTGTGGTCTTGGGAGAGGTAATCTAGATATGGTCCTGACTTTTGGCATTTGTTTACACAAAGTGGCTAGTCTCAAACTTGAACTCAAGTTCTCATGCATGCTTAGCAGCGTGACATCTTACCATTACACCAAATAGTGGCCCTAAAAAATTAAGATGATATATATATATATATATATTACTGATGGGGTGGTTGGTAAAACCAACCGCTCCATCAGTATTGTTATTATAAATAATTAATTATAAGATTAGTGATTATAATTAATAATTACCGTTATTATAAATATTGTTAATAAATAGATATTTACTTTTATTTTACTTTAAATTAAAATTATAAATACTGTTATAAAATTTAGTAATTATTGCTATATCAAAAATAATTAAAAATGTTATTAAAAGTATTGTTATTGATTATTTAAAAAAAATATTATAGTTACTGACTATTACTGATATATATTGTTAATTTAATTTAATTTTGGTAATTGATGGAGGACGGTTTGACCTGACCTATGACATGGTGACACATGGACACTGACTCAGTATGAGCAACAACTCAGTATTGTAGCCTAGCGCGACCAAGTGACGGGCCCATAAAGCAGCTCGCTACGTGGTAGCTCATAAAAGGAGGAGCTCGCCACAACATGAGCTCTGGGTCCCCTGAGCTACCTTTGAAGGGATACTCCAAGGTAACTTTAGCTCGCAAGCTAGGGGGACTAGCTCATGAGAGTTTCCAAGCAGACAAGTCACCGCCAGGACCAATTCTGTTAAAGACGACCCTTAAGTATTCTGAGCTTGCTACAAAGTAGCTCGCGAACGAGCCGCATGAGCACTCCTCAGGAAGCTTCTATCTGACAGGCCGTACCGATCAGACTGCGCCATGTCCCTTACTGACGGCGCAATCCCTGTCCTTTCGATAGTATGCGTCCACATCTCTCGGCAGGCGGAGGCGAGCCTACCACTTTGGAGACATGTCACTCACCCGGGCGAGAAGTACGTCACAACGGCCACCTGCGCAGCCCTGGCAAGTAATGGCTGTGACAGAAGCCCAGTGGCGGTTACGCCCGACCTGACATGAACGCCCCTATAAAAGCCCTCAGGGCAGAAGAGAAAGGTCTTCTGAAAAAAACTTCTAATCTCTTGAGTATAGTGATAACGCGTTGTCTGCATTCTTAGCCTTTGCCTTCTCCTTGCTTCTACAGAGTACTGACTTAAGCATCGGAGTGTCCGACTGTGACAGAAGCCCAGTGGCGGTTACGCCCGACCTGACATGAACGCCCCTATAAAAGCCCTCAGGGCAGAAGAGAAAGGTCTTCTGAAAAAAACTTCTAATCTCTTGAGTATAGTGATAACGCGTTGTCTGCACTCTTAGCCTTTGCCTTCTCCTTGCTTCTACAGAGTACTGACTTAAGCATCGGAGTGTCCCTGCCGGGCAAACCCCCAAGGGATTCTTCTTCTTCTTCTTCATCTCAGGTATCTTTCAGGAGCCACGTGAGTGCCAGCTAGGAGTGACCGGATCGCGCTACATCATTCGGCGCCGTCTGTGGGAAACGCTTCGAAAAGCCTTTCTCTGAACTTTCACAGCTCTTTACTCTTCAAAACCCCAACACTCATGGCTTCCTCTAGCAACATCGGACGAAGCATAGAGATGGATAACTCCAGGGAACAGCCCCAGCTTCCTATTGTCTGCATTGGACAGTTCACCGTCCCCCTCTCAGCGGACGGGATCCCCAGTTTGAACGTGCCTCTTACAGGGGCACCCAACGTCGCCCCGCTCCCTACTACAGTCGGAGCAACCTTCACCGAACCCTCGGTTGTGCCCTTGGCGACCAGCTCGAGCCAACTGGAAGACTTGATGCAGTGCATGCGAGCCATGCAGGCTCAAATGCAGTAGTTCCAACAGCTTCAGCTCTATCAGCAACACATGCTGCACCAGGTCTCCCAGTACCAGTATCAGCAGCAATTTCCCCAGTTGCCTCAACCTCAGCTTCAACAATCGCAGCTCCCTCCTCGGCACCCAGCCTCGCAGCGAGCTAGGTCTCGCCGTCAGGAGGAGCACCTTTCTCGCCAAGGAGAGGCCCCCTAGAACCCTCCAAGGAGCCAGGCCTCCTCTCGTGGTAGACAAGAAGGACCGGCCACTCCGGCTTCGCCACGGGCAGTCAGGTCGGAAAGACCTCAGCTCGCCAAATCCACGTCGCCTCAGCCTTCCAAGCCCAATACCCCGTTCCTATAGAACCGGTGCGAGATTCTGGCCGCAGGCTCCAAGCAGGATCCCTCTGTCCGCAGCCATCACCGGCGGCCTGAGCTACTTCCTACACACACCATTCCTAACAGTAGAGAGGTGAGAAACAAAAACGCCGAGCCCGCCAAGAAGTAGAGACACTGCCGCCGAGCTCGCCGGTCTGCCACCCACGACCTACCCGAGCTCAGAGGCAAAGAAGAGGTAAGCTCGGGCGAGGTGAAGGCCCCCATCCTTTCAGTTCAATCCTCCCTATCTCCCGAGCTCCTACCAGTCCCAATGCATAAAGATTTCAAGCTCCCCCCTCTTGACAAGTACGACGGGTCGTTCGACCCAAATGATCACATAGATGCCTTCCAGTCGCAGATGCACCTAGCGAGGGCAAGCGAGTCGTGCATGTGCGTGGCCTTCTCCACCACTTTCAGAGGAGTAGACCGCACGTGGTACTGAAACCTGGTGTCCGGATCAATAAGAAGTTGAGTGCAGTTCGCGCAAGCCTTTACGTCCCACTTTGTTACCAGTAAGCGGTGCCCGCGAACTGAAGAAAGCCTCCTCAGCATAGTGCAGAGGGAAGGAGAATCCATCCGAGGCTATGTCAACCGGTTCAACGATGCTTGCATGCAAATACCGCGCCTGGACCCCGCCGTGCGCCTCGCAACAACTAAGAATGGCGTGACGCACAAAGAGTTCAAATGGCACATGGTCGTTAACCAACCAGCGACCATAATCGAATTTCTTAAACTCGCTGACAGGTTCATAGCCATCGAAGAGGAGATTAATCAGAAGGGCGAGGGCGCGCCCGAAAAGAGGAAGAGAGAAGGAGAGTCTTCCAGTCAAGGGGACAGCCGAAAGAAAAAGGACATAGCTCGAGGGGGGGGCAAAGTCAGGTCAGTCGTTCCGAGCTTCTATAGTGGACCGAGCTGATTACACCCCACTGAATGCGAAGCGGGCTGAAATCCTGATGGTGATCAAGGACGCCCCAAATGTGAAATGGCCACCCCGTTTGAGGGGAAATCCCAATGAGAGAAATAAGAATCTGTATTGCAGTTTTCATAGAGATCACGGTCATAGTACCGAAATTTGTAAAAACCTCCGCGGCGAGATTGAAGAGCTGATCCGTCACGGATATTTAAGGAACTTTCTACAAAATAATAATAATAATAAAGCAGGTCGGCAAGGGGAGCACAGTAAGGAGGCTCCCGAGTCCAGCAGCAGGTCGGCCGAGTAGCCACAGAGGTAGCCTCCGGAAGAGAGGCCGGTTCGGGGCACCATCCACGTGATAGTGGGAGGGTCGATCGTCATAGGTTGTACTTCAGCAGATGCTCAGACGTCAGTTCGTGAAGCCGCCCGGGAAGAACAGAATCCTTCGAAGCGGTCGAGGACAGAAGAGCCAATTTTCTTCACGGAGGATGATGCGCGAGGGGTCCACTACCCCCATGATGACGCACTTGTGATAAAGCTGAGGATCAACGACTTCGAGGTCAGGCGCGTACTCATTGACTCGGGCAGCTCGATAGATATCCTCTTCAAAGCAGCGTTCGACCAGCTTCAGTTGTAGAAAAGTGACTTGAAACCTGCGGACACTCCTTTGGTGGGCTTCAGCGGAGAAGAGTTCGGCCTCTTGGGAAAATAACAGTACCTGTGGAAGTCGGCACGTGACCCTGCATAGTCAGACTCAACCACAACTTCCTGGTGGTCACGACCCCCTCCCCATACAATTCCATAATAGGTCGGCCGATCACCCATATCCTACGGGCGGTGGTCTCCACCTATCATTTGGCTATGAAGTTCCCTACCGACTTCGGTGTGGGGGTAGCATGGGGCGACCAGCTCGAGTCCCGCAAGTGCTATGTAGCCGCCCTGAAGGGAAAGACCAAGGTGGCTGACGACCTCGAACTGGAGCGGCCTACGGAGCAAGGCGGAGAACAAGCTGCACCCATGGAAGAAACAGTCGTAGTCCTAACCTCAGCAGTAGACCCAGCTCGGACGCTTTAGATCGGTGCTTCCGTCCAGAAACCTCTACGATCCGAACTGGTAAGTTTCTTACTTCAAAATTTGGATATTTTTGCATGGTCCGCGGCAGAGATGCCCGGTATAGACCCCGACCTTATAACTCACAAGCTGAATACCGATCCTGTAGTTAGGCCCGTTAGACAGAAGAAACGCAACCTAGCCCCAAAGCGGTGGAAAGCGGTCGACGAGGAGGTCGAGAAGCTCCTCGCAGCTGACTTCATAAGAGAAGTCCATTACCCGAGCTGGGTAGCCAACCCCATCCTGGTAAAGAAGGCCAACGGCAAGTGGCGCATGTGCGTCGACTACACCGACCTAAACCGGGCTTGCCCAAAAGACTGCTTTCCACTCCTCAAAAATGACCGCTTGGTGGACGCGACCTCAGGGCACGAGTTGCTAAGTTTCTTGGACGCCTATTCGGGCTATAACCAAATCAAGATGGACCCGGCGGACGAAGAAAAGACTGCCTTCATCACTGAGTTCGGTCTATACTATTACAAGGTTATGCCCTTCGGGTTGAAAAACGTAGGGGCAACCTTTCAAAGGCTTGTAAACAAGTTGTTCGCGCCACTAATTGGCAGAAAAGTGGAATGCTATGTAGACGACATGGTCGTCAAAACTCAATTTTCACATGAATTAATACAGGATGTGCATTCTGTTTTTGAAATTTTGCGTAAGTTTAATATGAGACTGAACCCAAACAAGTGTGTATTTGGCGTGACCTCGGGCAAGTTCCTAGGATACATCGTTAACCAGCGCGGCATTGAGACCAACCCTGACAAAATTAAGGCCATCTTAGATATGAGACCACCCCGGAAGTTGAAGGAGGTTCAGAGGCTGAATGGCCGCATAGCCGCCCTGAGCCGCTTCATGTCCAAATCGGCGGACCGCCATCTGCCATTCTTTAAGGCAATCAAGTGCAAAGAGTTCGAATGGACCCAAGACTATCAACTCGCGTTTGACGATTTCAAGAAATACCTCGCTAGTGTGCCAATCTTAACCCGACCCGAGGAGGGCGATGTTTTAGAGCTGTACCTCTCGGGAAGCGACGAAGTGGTCAGTTCGTTACTAATAAAGGAAGTAGATCGAGTTCAACGACCCATCCATTATGTTAGTAAAGTATTGCAGGGAGCAGAGACGATATACCCGGAGATAGAAAAGCTAGCGTATGCACTGGTAATTGCAGCTCGGAAGCTCCGCCCGTACTTCCAGGCTCACACTCTTATCGTTCTCACCGATAAACCTCTGAGGCAAGTCTTACTTAAGCCCGAGGTCTCTGGTCGGCTGACGAAGTGGGCCGTTGAGCTCAGCGAGTATGACCTCCAGTACAAGCCGCGAACTGCCATTAAGGCCCAAGCCATAGCAGATTTCATCGTCGAGTGCACAGGCTCCCATTACTGATATATATTGTTAATTTATATCGTCGAGTGCACACTGTTATCATCGCGAACTGCCATTAAATTAAAATTATAAATACTGTTAATAAAATTAGTAATTATTGCTATATCAAAAATAATTAAAAATGTTATTAAAAGTATTGTTATTGATTATTTAAAAAAAATATTATAGTTACTGACTATTACTGATATATATTGTTAATTTAATTTAATTTTGGTAATTGATGGAGGACGGTTTGACCCGACCTATGACACGATGACACGTGGACACTGACTCAGTATGAGCAACAGCTCAGCATTGTAGCCTAGCGCGACCAAGTGACGGGCTCATAAAGCAGCTCGCTACGTGATAGCTCATAAAAGGAGGAGCTCGCCACAACACGAGCTCCGGGTCCCCCGAGCTACCTTTGAAGGGATACTCCAAGGTAACTTTAGCTCGCAAGCTAGGGGGACTAGCTCGCGAGAGCTTCCAAGTAGGCAAGTCACCCCCAGGACCAATTCTGTTAAAGACGACCCTTAAGTATTCTGAGCTTGCTACAAAGTAGCTCGCGAACGAGCCGCATGAGCACTCCTCAGGAAGCTTCTATCTGACAGGCCGTACCGATCAGACTGCGCCACGTCCCTTACTGATGGCGCAATCCCTGTCCTTTCGACAGTCTGCGTCCACGTCTCTTGGCAGGCAGAGGCGAGCCTGCCACTTTGGAGACGTGTCACTCACCCGGGCGAGAAGTACGTCACAACGGCCACCTGCGCAGCCCTGGTAGGTAACGGCTGTGACAGAAGCCCAGTGGCGGTTACGCCCGACCTGACATGAATGCCCCTATAAAAGCCCTCAAGGCAGAAGAGAAAGGTCTTCTCGAAAAAACTTCTAATCTCTTGAGTATAGTGATAACGCGTTGTCTGCACTCTTAGCCTTTGCCTTCTCCTTGCTTCTACAGAGTACTGACTTAAGCATCGGAGTGTCCCCGCCGGGCAAACCCCCAAGGGATTCTTCTTCTTCTTCTTCATCTCAGGTATCTTTTAGGAGCCACGCGAGTGCCAGATAGGAGTGACCGGATCGCGCTACATCAGTAATTATTAATTTAATGAATATTGTTAATAAATCCTATTCATAAATTTAATAATTACTGTTATATTAAAAATAAATAAATAATATTATTAAAACTATCATTACTGATTATCTAATAAAATATTATAATTACTTAATATTATTGATAAATGTTGTTAATAATTAAATATTTAATAAATAATGTTAACAAAAATCAGCAAAAATAGTGTTTGTCTTTTTGCTTATTGAATTTCTATGTTTTAAATTTTTGGGTTTTGTGCTTTGAAGATTGTTACATAATGTTGGTTAAAAATGCTATTTGCATTTAGCTTAATGAATTGCTTCAAGCTTCTAAATATCGACATGGGTCGATACGCCCTATGTCGATGCTTTTTCTTTTTATGTTTTACTTAACCTTTGAACCAGTGGCTAACCCGATACAACCCTTGTAGGGTTATATCGGGAAACCACCGGCACGATACGTATTAGCCGATACGTGTTGATACTTGGAACCTTGAATTGCTTTGGTTTACATTTATAGGTTTTGTGCTTTGAAGGTTGTCACATGTTGTAAGTTAAAAATATTGCTATTTGAATTTTATTTTTGAAATTTTATAACTATTATACCTAAAATTGCCAAATAATGTAACAATAAAAATTGTCAAATAATTATAAAATTTATCAAATATAAATTAAAAGAAATTACCATTATTAGACATAAATTAACAATATTTATAAAAAATTACTAAAAATAAATCAAAAGATATTATCACAAATTAGTAGACATTATGATGATAATTACTTGAAATTATCAAATAATATAATCCTAAATACATTAAAATAATTTGCCAAAAATCATCATAAATTAGTAGAAATGTCCAAAAATAGCCACTAAATTCCATAAAATCGATAAATTACTAGAATTTACCAATAAACTATCTTATAATAAATATAATACATTAGTATATATTAATCAAGAAATTAGTATATAATAGAAATTACCAGAAATTAGTAGAAATTATATAATAGAACTAATTTTCACTAATTTACCAATAAACTATCATATAATAAGTATAAAAAATAACTATATATTGGCCAAGAATTCTTATAAATTAGTATAATAGAAATTACCAGAAATTAGTAGAATTTAACCAAAAATAACCACTAATTTCCATAAAATATTATTTTTACCAAGAATTATCATAAATTATTACATAAAATATTATTTTTCCCAAGAATTATCATAAATTATTATATAATAGAATGACCAGAAATTAGTAGAACTTAGGGAAAAATAACCACTAATTTCCATAAAATATGATAAAATAGATGAAATTAGTATAACTTTGTAAAAATAACCATTAAATTCCGAAAATGAGTAGAACTTAGGATGATAATTACTTCAAATTATCAAATAATATGAAGAGTCCTAGTTTGAAATTATCAAAATCCATTTTAACATTTTTTCTATGTTGCCCCTCTTACACTTCAAACTTGATTTTATGGAACAAATTAAGAACTTCGAATTGACTTTAACAAGTATTCTGTTACTTTATTAAAGAAACCAAATAGTTTTGTCTGTTTTTCATTCTATTTCGCCCCTGCAAAGAAGGGCTCCCCTGCTAGTCTTAATTTGGTATCAAGAAGAGAAACAATCTATGGTAATCAAATCCTAATAAATGAACTAAAAATATGGTAAAATCAATAAAAGAGAAATTGCTTTTCTAAGTATCGAAAAAAAAAAATCTTTGCTACAAGAACAAAGAGTTTCCTATCCTGGAGTAACTGGTCATGACGAGTAAACTGTAAAGAATTCCTCGAGATCATCACCAAGCATCGGGACATAAATTCCATTATATCCTGCATGTCTGAAAATGGGGTTACAGAGAATGAGGTCTTTACTGGCTTACTGGATTTGAAATGAACCCAAAAATCTTCATATCAGTGTTAAATTCTCAAGTTTGTAAGTTTGTCTAAGGCTGTCCAAGGTAGGTAAGCTAGGTGCCAAGGTAGGCAAACTAGGCAGTCCAGTGCATGTAGTTCCCCTGTGCACACAAATGTACACAGTCTTACCCCTGCACATAAAGATAAATTGTTTCCAAGATTTGAAACCTGGTCACCCATGTCGTAATGAGACGACCCAACCATTGCGCCAAGACCCACCCTCTTGGAGTCAAGAAAATTATGATTAATAGTTTATACTTTTCTAAAGAAATGTCCATGAGTCTGTTCTTTAATCTTGCTGATTCAGACTCCTAATACAAGTGCATGGTTCTGATTCCCATGTCAATCTCTGTGCAACACTGGACGTATCACATGTGGCACGACCTCGCTTGAATGCCCCTCAATAGATTAGTTCATGTGGCCTTAATGAACTCTGTCCTCGCTTAAGAGCTCCTTGGAAGATCGGCCTATGGGTCCGAGGAGCATGTCCACTACGACGGCTCCAATGCCGACCTACCTCTCCAACCAGGGCAACCCGCGGCTTAAGAGATAACGCCGACCTCGGTTGACTCTGACCTACATGGCACATCCTTCCTCATCCGTTCGCATCACTGAGCGCCTTCGAAATGTGCATGAACACGATGCCCACTTGGCAACGATAAGCTCAGTTCCCTTTGCATTGCGGGGAACCGGACAAGGGCAGCACGACACCATACAGGCGTGCTCCATAAGCAATGGAATAAGCCCTATTGTCTCCGGACATGCTAGGCACACCACAACCGAGCCTCAAAGCATATAAGGGTGATCCCTCACCCTCAGAATGTACGCTCACTTTTTTGCATATTAGCTCAGCTGTCTGCTTTGATTTCTTGCCCATTAATTTTCACCTACTTGGTCACCTCAATGCTAACTTGAGCCACTGGAGTCCGCTACTCAGGTCATCCCCTGGGCTCTCTAACGTGTTTCTTCTTACAGATTCTGTCATCACTAGGAGGGATTAAATGCAGATTGACCCTCATCACCCTCCCTATGCTAAATGCTAAATATGCAATAACGCAGGGCTTTTACTATATCTAAGACATTCTGGATTTTCTATATCATGTAGTGGGGAAGATATGTTGCAATGAAATTTGCCTATGGGCTTTCATTTAGAAAAGAAAAAATAAGAGGAAAGAAAAAAATGAACTGCATTTAAATCATTTTTGACGTGTCATTATTTGGTGAAAAGCATCGGATTCCAAACACATTAGATGATTAGGCTAGAGAATGGGCCACGTTGCCCTCTTTGGCCTTTGCAACCATAATGTTATGTTTGATTTGAAGGAAAAAGTAGGAAAAGTGAGGGAAAGTTAGGGAAACCTGTACAAACCTTGTATAGATTTTCTTACCTTTCCCTTCCTTTCCCTACCTTTTCCTTCAAATCAAACATAGCCTAATGTCTTGAACAGTCCCTACTTTGAATGAAGAGAAAGGGGGAAGGAGTGGCAACCCCGACTTTTTGGATGTTGAGAGTGGGTACGTTAAAGTGGGAGCTGAAGGTTGAATTTGGGGGGCGTTCTTTTTTTGGATTTTGAGAGGGGAAAGTTGGTCAATGGGATTTCGGTTCCCACTGACCAAGAATCCCATTTCATTTTTCAGATTAATGTGGGGACTAGAGAAAGTTTATTTTTCTGGTAAGTGATACCCATCTCCTAGGTGGGTAAATAACTTTCCCACCTAGGAGGAAAGTTGCTAACACTTGAATGGGACAAAAATGCCCCTTTTAATAATGGATTTTTATGACTAAAATGGTCATTACATTATTTACCTGAGAAATAAAAGAACATGGGTAAATGCACTTACCCAGGTAACTGTTTCCCAGGAAAAACTTACCCAAGTAATTGCATTTACCCGGGTAAGTAAGTTACCAAAAAGCGGACGGGCTCTTGAAGCCATGGTGTGGACTGTCGAGGGAATTGTTCCCATAAATGCAGATAGGATGATACACTCAAGTTATGATAATTTTAAACTACAATGGAATTATCTCTAACCCATTAATGGCAACTGATGAAGGAAGATTTGGCACGACCTCGCAGTCACTCCACGTGGCAAAAGCAAACAACTCGGGACAAACAGCGCTCCCAAGGCACGGGCATCAAAGGGAGGAACCAGCGGTCCGAACTCCCTACTAGGAGTCCGAGCTCCCTACAAAGCCTGAGCTTCGCAAGGTAGTGACCCGAACTGGCCCGCCTCATGGCAGTTCGGGACGCTCCCCCATCCGAACTCAAGACTTCATCTCGCTCACCATTCCAGCACTTCGCCTCCGGGACGCCAGACTGACCAAACGTACCATACCTGACACCGAGGATGTTCGTATCCAAGGGCGGCGCACCTGACTGATTTGGGATCTGACGCTTGACAACCGCACTTCAAACGGCCTCCTGCCACCGCCATCTGCCACCGTCGTCACCAGTCGCAGAGACGGCTCCGACCAAGGGAGCAGTGGCGGTTCCGCCCAGCCAGAGGGGATGACATCTGAACTGGCAGGAGCTCAGAAATAACCGTGCCCGATCTGACAGAAGCTTGGAAGTGAGTGCGCGAGGTGGTTATAAAAAGCTCCCTACCCCCCAAGAACAAGGTATGCAAATTTTGCTCTATCTGGTTTTATCTTGCCTTTGAAGGATTCTAACTTGAGCTTCGGAGCCTCCACACCGGGTTCCCCCCGGAGCTTCCTCATCTTCTTCGTTTCAGGTTCCCCGCAATTCCGTTCAGAGGCTAGGTCATTGACAGCTAAGACCGGTCGGATTGCGCACCATCAATTGGCGCCGTCTGTGAGAAAGCTTCTAAAAGCCTCCCTCTAAAACTCTCATAACCTCCTCTTCTTCCAAAAAACCCCAACACTCATGGCTTCCTCCAGCAACGCCGGACGTGGCACGGAGACAAACACCACCGGGGAACGACTCCAAGCCCCCGTGGTGTGCATCGGACAGTTCACCATCCCCCTTCCTGTGGATGGGATCCCCAGCTTGAATGCACCTCAAACAGTGGCGCCCGTAAACCTTCCTACCATGAACGTCCCTCTTCCACTCCCTATTGAAACAACTTTTGTTGAACCAACTGCTGTCCCCCTGGCGACCCACCAGAACCAGTTGGACGACCTGATGCAATGCATGCGGGCGATGCAGGCCCAAATGCAACAATTCCAGCAACATCAACTCCAACAGCACCAAGTACTACACCACCTCTCCCAACATCATTATCAGCAGCAGTTCCCCCAACTACCCTTGAACCAGTCACTGTTTCCACCTCGGCACCTTGCCCTAAAGCCGGTTAAGGCCTCCCCTCAAGGTGGACGCCCTCACCGGGGAGAAACCTCCCAGCTCCAGAACCCCCCTAACAGCCAAGCCTCATCCCCAAGCCGAAGGGAAAGGAAAATCGCCCCCGCCTCGCAGCCCGCAGGCGGGTCAGGAACCTCGCCCGCGAGGTCAGCACCTTGGCGCTCCAGGCCCGAGTTCCCGCTCACGGAGAACCGATTCAGTGCCCTAGCAGCAGTGCTAGTACCAGGCCCACTCAACGAAGGCGCCGGCGAAGTCACCGAACTGCCACCCGCGTCCTACCCGAGCTCAGAGGTAAGGAAGAGACGAGCTCGGATGAGGTAAGAGCTGCCCCGATTCTCTCAGTTCCTTCCCCCCTCGCATCAGAACTCTTGGCAGTCCCCATGCCCAGGGACTTCAAACTCCCAGCTTTGGACAAGTATGATGGGTCCTTTGACCCCAACGACCACGTCGATGCTTTCCAATCCCAAATGCACCTCGCTAGGGCCAATGAATCATGCATGTGCGTGGCCTTCACCACCACCTTCAGGGGGGTGGCCCACACCTGGTACAGGAACCTAGCCCCATGGTCAATAAGAAGCTGGACCCAGTTCGTGCAGGTCTTCATAGCACACTTCGTTACCAGCAAGCGGTGCCCCTGAACTGAGGAAAGCATCTTCGGGGTAGTCTAGAGAGAAGGAGAATCCATCTTGGGCTACATTAAGTGGAGAAGCGTGCTTACAGATACCGCGATTAGACCCCGCGGTACAGATCGCGGTGGCCAAGAGAGGAGTAACGCACAAGGAGTTCAAATGACACATGGTAGCCAGCCAGCCCGCGACCGTGGCCGAATTCCTCAAACTCGCAGACAAGTTCATGAGAATAGAGGAAGAGATCAACCAAAGGACCGAAGTCGGGGTCGAGAAAAGGAAAAGAGAAGGTGAGCCTACCAACCCAAGTGACAGAAGAAACCCGGCCTGAGAGGCGAAGCCGAGCCAACCATCCCGAGCTCCCTTAGTAGTTCGGACAGATTACACGCCGTTAAACACGAGGCGGACTGAGATCTTGATGACAATCAAAGACGCCCCATACGTGAAGTGGCCACCTCGCCTGAAGGGGAATCCAAACGAGAGGAATAAAAATCTATATTGTAGTTTTCATAAAGATCACGGTCATAGTACCGAACAGTGTAATAATCTCCGGGACGAGATAGAGGGACTCATCCGTTGCGGATACTTGAGAAAATTTTGTACAGTATGATAATAATAGTAACAATAAGGCAGGTCGGCAAGGGGAGCACGGAAAGGATGTCCCCGAATCCAGCAGCAAACCAGCCGAAGCGTTGCAACGACAGCCTCTGGAAGAGAGGCCAGTTCGAGGAACCATCCATGTGATAGTGGGAGGTTTGGTGGTAGTAGGGTGTACTTCAGCAGCAGCCCGGACGTCAGTTCGCGAGGCAGCCCGAGAAGAGCAGAACCCTCCAAAGAGGCCGAAGACAGAAGAACCGATCTTCTTCACAGAGGACGATGCGCGAGGTGTCCACTACCCTCACGATGACGCACTCATCATAAAAATAAGGATCAGCGACTTCGAAGTCAAGCGCGTGCTTGTGGATTCAAGAAGCTCGGCAGACATCCTCTTCAAGTCAGCATTTGACCAGCTACAGTTGCAGTGACGCGAGCTGAAGCCCTCGAACACTCCTCTGGTAGGCTTCAGTGGAGAGGAAGTCAGGCCCCTCGGGAAGATAACAGTACCTGTGGAAGTCGGCACATGGCCCTGTGCGGTCAGACTCAACCACGATTTCTTGGTGGTCGCTTCCCCCTCCCCATACAATGCCATAATAGGACGGCCATTTACGCATATTTTGCGGGCAGTGGTCTCCACCTACTATCTGGCAATGAAGTTCCCTACAGACTTCGGTGTGGGGGTAGCACGGGGCGACCAGCTTGAGTCCCGCAAGTGTTATGTTGCCGCCCTGAAGGGAAAGACCAAGGCGGCCGACGACCTCGAGCTGGAGCGGCCTATGGAGTAGGGCGAGGAACGAGTTTCGCCCACAGAGGAGACAGTTGCAATTCCAACCTCGGCTATGGATCCAGCTCGAACAATATAAATCGGTGCTTCCGTCGAGGAACCTCTACGAACCGGATTGGTGAGTTTCTTACTTCAAAATTTAGATATTTTTGCATGGTCCGCAGCCGACATGCCCGGTATTGACCCTGGCCTTATAACTCACAAACTCAACACTGACCCTGTAGTCAGACCCGTTAGACAAAAGAAACGCAACTTAGCCCCAGAGCGCTGGAGGGCAGTTGACGAGGAGGTCGAAAAGCTCCTCGCAGCAGACTTCATAAGGGAAGTTCATTACCCGAACTGGGTGGCCAACCCAATGCTGGTGAAAAGGCAAACGGCAAGTGGCGCATGTGCGTCGACTACACCGACCTGAACCGAGCTTGCCCAAAAGACTGCTTCCCCCTCCCCAGGATTGACCGCCTAGTGGACACGACCTCGGGACATGAGCTGCTAAGCTTCTTGGATGCCTACTCAGGTTATAACCAAATCAAGATGGACCAGTCCGATGAGGAAAAAACCAGCTTCATAACCGAGTTCGGCCTATACTGTTACAAGGTCATGCCCTTCGGAGTAAAGAATGCTGGGGCGACCTTCCAAAGACTTGTAAATAAGCTATGTCAGCCCTTAATTGGCACGAAAATAGAATGTTATGTAGATGACATGGTCGTCAAGATGCGGTTCTCACAGGAGTTAATACAAGACTTAGATTCCGTTTTCCAAATTCTGCGTCGATTTAGCATGAAACTAAACCCCAACAAGTGTGACTTCGGTGTCACCTCGAGTAAGTTCCTAGGGTACATTGTCAACCGACGCGGTATTGAGGCCATCCCAAACAAAGTAAAGGCTATCCTAGATATGAGACCACCTCGAAAAGTAAAAGAAGTTCAAAGGCTAAACGACCGCATAGCCGCCCTGAGCCGCTTCATGTCCAAATCAGCAGACCGCTATCTACCTTTCTTTAAGGCAATCAAAGGCAAAGGGTTCGAATGGACCCAAGCCAGCTCGCATTCGACCAGTTAAAAAGCTACCTCGCTACTGTACCAACCCTGGCCAGGCCCGAGGAGGACGAAGTCTTAGAACTGTACCTCTCGGCAAGCAACGAGGTGGTCAGTTCAGTACTAATAAAAGAAGTAGGTCGGATCCAGCGGCCCGTCTATTATGTTAGTAAAATCCTACAGGGAGCAGAGGCGAGGTACCTGCAGGTAGAAAAGCTAGCGTATGCACTGGTAATTGCAGCTCGGAAACTCCGCCCGTATTTCCAGGCCCACACCGTCGTGGTCTTGATCGACCAACCTCTAAGACAAGTCTTACTTAAGCCCGAGGTTTCCGGTCGGCTAACAAAGTGGGCCATCGAGCTCAGCGAGTACGACCTCTAGTATAAGCCACAAACTGCTATTAAGGCCCAAGTCTTAGCCGATTTTATCGCCGAGTGCACATTCTGCCTCGAAACCCCTGGGCCGGTCGAGCCCGAGATCCCCAGTTTAGTTGAGCTCGGAGCTCCCAAGCCAATAGAGTTTGAACCCCGTGAAGTAGCAGCTAGTGTGACATCTCTCCTGGTTAGGCCAAATGCGAACTGGGATGAGGAGCCCTGGATCCTTCACGTAGATGGCTCCTCGAACCAGAAGGGCAGCGGGGCTGGAATAGTCCTACGCGGCCCAGGTGGCACGAAACTGGAATACGCACTACGCTTTGAGTTCGCGGCATCCAACAACGAGGCAGAGTATGAGGCACTGATAGCCGGACTGAACCTTGCGCAAAAGATAAGAGCAAAACACATAGTTATCTGCAGTGATTCCCAGCTCGTGGTCAACTAGGTTACGGGCGAATACGAAGCACGCGAGCTCACTATGATCGCATACTTGGCAAAAGTAAAGAAGACTCTGCTCAACTTCCAGTCACACTTCATCAGACAAATCCCGAGGTCAGAGAACATTGAGGCCAACGCCCTGTCCCGGTTAGCCAGCACGATTTACCTCGGCCTAGCATTCTCGGTGGGGCAGAGGAGGTCGTTCCCGTCCTTGAAGCAGAGCCGAGCTGGATCGCGCACTCGCGAACTTCTTGCTAGATGGATCCCTCCCCGAGGATCGCAATGCAGCCAAGAGGGTGCAGCACCAGACAACTAAATACGTCATAATAGATGAACGATTGTACCGGCGGTCTTACACGCTCCCCTACCTGCGTTGCTTGCGACCTGCCGAAGCCGAACTTGTACTACGCGACACCCATGAAGGACTGTGCGGCGGACACCTGGGGGGCAGAGCCCTCGCCCAAAAGGCACGTCGACAAGGATACTACTGGCCAACGATGAAGGCAGAGGCGATCGAGCTCGTCAGGAAATGCGACAAGTGACAGAAGCATGCCAATATCCACCATCAGCCCGCTGCCGACCTCAAGTACCTCACCAGTCCATGGCCCTTTGCGCAGTGGGGGATCGACCTCCTGGGGCCTTTCCCACCAGCAATAGAAGGGAGAAAGTTCCTAGTGGTGGCAGTAGATTACTTCACAAAGTGGATAGAGGCTGAACCTCTGACAACGGTCGCAGCCCGAAACATATAGAACTTCTTTTGGAGGAACATAGTATGTCGCTTCGGGCTACCTCGGGTACTGATCTCCGACAACGGCAAGCAGTTCGAGGATATCAAGTTCCAAGAATGGTGCCAAAATATGGGAATTCGCCAGAACTTCACATCGGTCGCACACCCGCAAGTAAACGGTCAAACAGAAGTAATGAACAGAGCCATCCTCCGCGGATTGAAAGCACGACTGGACCGAGCTAAAGGGTTGTGTTTGGACGAGCTACCAAGTGTCCTTTGGGCTCACCGAACTATGGAAAAAACCGCCACGGGAGAGACCCCCTTTAACCTCACCTACGGCACCGAAGCGGTAATCCCAGCGGAAATCGAAATACCTACACTTCGACTAGAAGCATATGACGATCAGACAAACGGACACGAATTACGCACCAACCCCGACCTACTGGATGAGGTAAGAGACCTCGCACACATCCGAACAGTGGCCTACCAGCAAAAAGTAGCTCGGTACTACAACGCCAGAGTAAAGAAGCGGAGCTTCCGTGTTGGCGACCTGGCTCTCCGTAAAATCATGGTACCCAAACCCGGCGTGGGCAAACTTGGACTAAATTGGGAAGGACCCTACAAAGTAAAGAGAGCGGTCGGGGGGGCGTACGAGCTCGAAACCTTAGAGGGTAAGCGAGTACCTCGAGCATGGAACATCGTCAACTTAAGGCGATACTACCTATAGACCACCAAGCAAGGCGGATAAAATCGCCACCAAAGTCCAAGTGCTAGGATGCCGAGCTAACAAAGGGAGCACGGCATAGGCAAGCAAAGAAGAGCCAAAGGCGGAGCAGAGACAAACGAGCTAGTAGGGACATCGGCATCTCAGAGTATTAACACCGAAACAGGCCGCGCGAGTGCGGTAACCCGGGCAGGAAACAGATCGGACGAATGGTCAGTTCGGCAAATACGTTCAGTTCGGGAGAAAGAACAACCAACACTTAACCAAAAGAAAAGCCATTTCATTTCAAATGATGGAGTGTACACTTCCAAAAAAAAAGAAAAAAAAAATGTTTACAGGCCCGGAGCTACTTCTTCATTATCGGAAGGCACTTCAACGATACCCGAAGGCCCTGCCTCACCCTCAGAATCTGGCTCACCATCCGCAGCATTGGCCATCTCCTGAGTTATGCGCGAAGTGGATATAGCACTGATATCGAGCTCGGGGTACGTATTCCGGATCATCCACCGGCTTAGTTTAAAACCCCTCCTGTATTAATCCACCATCAGATCATCAAAGCCCGGCGAAGCAATGTACTCATCGACAGCCTTCTTCTTGGCATCTTCGATACCTTGAGAAAAGATCTGCGTCCTCTCCCTGATGTCCTCCTGAAGGTACTCAACCTGATGCTGCAGATCCAGCGTCAAGTCTGCCATGTGCTTCACCACCACTCCCATGGCCTCGGCATCTCTCTGAGACATCGCCTGCCTGATCCGTGCAAAACGAGCAGCCTCCTCGGCAGCACGAGCAGCCGCTTCAGCAGCTCGCGAAGTTGTCTCAGCAGCGCGAAGAGCCTCTTCGGCAGCTCGCGCCTGCCTCGAGCTCCTCTCCACCTGGGCCGCCAAGGCGTGAATAGAAGAGTTCACCTACCAAAAAGAACCGAGTGATCAAAAGAACCAACAAAACGAAAGCCAAAGAGCTCTAAAAAAGGGAGATCACTTACCACCATGGCATGGGTAACGGCACGATAGGCCACTTGATGCAGAGGGAGATCAAACCACGCCGCGACCTCCTCGGGGAAAATGGTCTCCTTACTCTTTTGAAGAGCATGGGTCGGCGACAGCACACTCCTGAAATCCCCCAGGGCCCCGAGCCTGAGGGCCCAGCTCGCGTATGAGCAGACCCAGAGTTAGCAGGAGCACCGGAGTAGGTAGGAGCCCCTATGTAAGTAGTCTCAGCATAAGGGACCCCTGTCGGCTCCTGCATTGGAGGAACCATCTCGGGCTCCCTGGGCAGATCTTCTGACGGATAGTCCGGCACCTCGGGCTCCGCATCCCGAGGCAGCTCAGTGTGAGTTCGCTTGGCAACCCGCTTCCTCCTCTTCATGCCTTGGAACAAGTGCCCACCACGGGTCCCTCGAGAGTCCATCACACCTGCGAAAAGAAGTTCACCATCAGTAAAAAGCAAGAGAGACAGCAAGACAGAATCTCTAAGTGAAGAACCTACCCGAGCTCAGGCCGGCCGCAATGAGCTTGGCCTCCATCAGATACTGTTAGCACTTTAGCCCAAGCCGCGCCCATTGCCGGAGGCCCTTCGCCATCTCTTTGTCAAGCGTGACCCCAGATTCAGGAGCGGCCATCCCCCACCCGGTCTGAAACGGCCACCCCAGCACACTTCGCACCCCGAAATAGCCCCGCTTCCACACCGAGACCTTGTTGGGGAGTTCATCTAAAAGCTTAAAGCCCAGGCGAGGAGACAGGTAAAATGCCCGCCTACGCCTGGGGAGGGGACCCACTTGCTTCTTAAGCATTAAGATTGAAGAAAAAACCTCCAAGTCCAAAGGAAAGCTCTCTTCGCAAAATAAGGAGATTGTCCTCACCAAATTTCGAATGGAGTTCGGGTGAAGCTGGCCGACCATCACGCCGAAGTGGTTCAAGACTTCGACAAGGAAGGGATGGAAAGGCAATCGCAGCCCCGCGACGAGCTGCTCCCGGAATATCACGATCTCATCAAGACATTGTTCCCAAGGAAAGCTACCCGAAGGTATAAAATAAGCGTACTCCCCGGGCAAGTTATAGTAGGTAATAAGGGATTGGAGCCCCTCAGGCGTCATGGTCGAAGGGCCAAACTTGTCTAACATCCGACCCCGACGAGAGGTGGACGCCAAACTACCCGAGGTGCCTCGGCCTACGAGTTCGAACTCTTCCTTGAGCTCTACCTCCGGCTCGCTAGAGCTATCAGGGGATGCAACTCGGTTCGTAGAACCTGCATCAGACCCACTTGAAGGACTATCTGAGCTATCCAAGCTAGACATCGGGGAGTAACATGGATTCCAGGAAAGTACTCACCCGGAAAAAGGTTGTAGACCACGGGAGCTCAGACGAGCAAAAAAACCTTGAATGCGAACTGAAAAAGCCTGGACGCGAACTGAAAAAACCCGGACGCGAGCTGAAACTAGGATGCGAGCTCGAGAGAAATACAGAAGTGACAGCGACTGGGGTCCCCCCCCCACTATTTATACTCACAGTGACCGAAAAGCGACGGCTTAGATCAAATCCAATCCGACGGCCCATAGTCGCACTGACCGCACGTCCCCTGAGACCGAGACATGATTGGCGCACGTCTTTCTGAAATTGATAGAGTGTCGGTGCACATCTTTCTGAAACTGACAGAGCGCCGGCGCACGTCTTTTCGAAACTGACAGAATGCCAACACACGTCTCCTCACAATAAAAGCGGCAGCAGCACGTTTTCAAATTTGAAAAGACGCCTACTGTCACGTCTCCCAAGCGGGGTTTGAAAATGTGCCGCTGCCACGTCTCCCAAGCGGCGCACTTTTTGAAATTTCAAAATAAAGCACGCGCCGTCACGTCTATCAGTGTTCAGGCAGGTCGGCATGTTTCCCGCCTTTTGGGCGCTCGAAGAAACCCAAAGAACCCTGACAACGCACCTCACGCCATCAGAACCAAGATTCAAAGTACGGGGCAAATCCACCTGACACCTTGCGAATTCCCCACGCCAAGGTAGGACCCTTAGCGCAAGGAGTGGGGGGCAATTGATGAAGGAAGATTTGGCCCGATCTCGCAGTCACTCCACATGGCAAAAGCAAACAGCTCGAGACAAACAGCGCGCCCAAGGCACGGGCATCAAAGGGAGGAACCAGCGGTCCGAACTCCCTACTAGGAGTCCGAACTCCCTACTAGGAGCCCGAACTCCCTACAAAGCCCGAGCTTCGCAAGGTAGTGACCCGAACTGGCCTACCTCATGGCAGTTCGGGATGCTCCCCCATCCGAACTCAAGACTTCATCTCGCTCACCATTCCAGCACTTCGCCTCCAGGACGCCAGACTGACCAAACGTACCATACCTGACACCGAGGATGTCCGTATCCAAGGGCGGCGCACCTGACTGATTTGGGATCTGACGCTTGACAGCCGCATTTCAAACGACCTCCTGCCACCGCCACCTGCCACCGTCGTCACCAGTCGCAGAGATGGCTCCGACCAAGGGAGCAGTGGCGGTTCTGCCCAGCCAGAGGGGATGACATCCGAACTGGCAGGAGCTCAGAAATAATCATGCCCGATCTGACAGAAGCTTGGAAGTGAGTGCGCGAGGTGGTTATAAAAGGCTCCCTACCTCCCAAGAACAAGGTATGCAAACTTTGCGCTATCTGGTTTTATCTTGCCTTTGAAGGATTCTAACTTGAGCTTCGGAGCCTCCACACCGGGTTCCCCCCGGAGCTTCCTCATCTTCTCCGTTTCAGGTTCCCCGCAATTCCGTTCAGAGGCAAGGTCATTGACAACTAAGACCGGCCGGATTGTGCACCATCAGCAACTATTCATATATTCCATATCTAGAGGTGGTCCAAGAAAGCATCCAAAGGGCCATAAGTTGGCAAAATTCATCAACTAGATTTTAGGAAGAAATAGAGGGTCTGGGGGTTGTAGAAGTTAGAACCCAACTGCGATTCTTAATTGATGTTGTTATATGGTATTTCTCCTATTCCGCTTCATCATTCTATTTATACTTCTCGGCCTCTTGACCGGTATGGTTTTTCTTCAAGCCATAGTTGTTTTATTGTTGTACTTTCTTCAACAGATATTCCTTGTTCTTATCAGCAAGCCATTAGAATTCCTCATTAGAAAGAAGCCATGGATGTTGAAATTCAAGCTCTCCATGAGAATGATACTTAGGACCTTGTGCCTATTCCTCTAGATGCTTCCATTATTGGGAGTCATTGGGTCTACACGGTCAAACTAAAATCGGATGGTTCCCTTGATCGATATAAGGCTCAGCTTGTTGCCCAAGGATACAGTTAGGAATATGGGATTGATTATGAAGTAACATTTGCCCCAATTACTAAGATCACCATAGTTCGCATTCTTCTAGCCTTGTTTGCTGTCCATTCCTAGACTATTTACCAATTAGACGTGAAGAATGCTTTTCTTCATGGTCAACTGAAGGAGATAGTCTACATGAAGCCTCCTCTTAGATATTGCAGTGATTCTTCATGTGTCTATCGCCTAGAGAAATCCCTATATGGTTTGAAGCAGGCACCCCGGGCTTGGTTTGAGTATTTTCAAGATGTTGTTGGGGCCGGGTACAGCCAAAGTTCCTCTAATTACTCTTTCTTTGTTAGGATAAGGCCCTAGGGTATTGCTATTCTATTGTTGTACGTTAATGACATGCTTTTAACTGGGGGTGATCATGACGACATTTGTGAGTTGAAGTCCTTACTTCATAACTCTTTCACATGAAGGACTTGGGCCCTCTTACTTATTTCTTAGGTTTGGAAGTCCATCGTAGTATTCGGGGGTATTTCATTTGTCAATAGAAATATGCTTCTGATCTCATCAAATAAGCTGGAATTACTAATGAGAAACATGTTGATACCCCTTTGAAGCTGAACATCAAATTGTCTAAAGCTAAAGGCCTAGTTCTTCGTGATGCTACTTTGTATCATCGTCTTGTTGGATCTTCTGATCTATTTCACTATGACTCGACCTGATATTTCACATGCTATTCAGGTCATCAATCAGTTTGTTTCTGCCCATCATAAACCTCATATGATTGTTGTTCGTCGCATCATCCATTATGTTAAAGACAACTCTCAGGGACTGTTTTTCTCCTCCTCATCACCCATACAGTTGAGATTTTATGCTGATTCAGGCTTGGCTAGTTGTCCTAACACTCGTCGATCCACTATTGGGTGGTGCATCTTCATGGGTGATTCTCTCATCTACTAGAAGTGCAAGAAACAACAAACCATCTCTAAGTTTTCTACTGAAGCTGAATATAAAGCCATGTCTTCTGCCTATAGTGAAATAGTTTAGTTGAAGTCTCTCTTCATGGATCTTGGTACTCCCTACTCCTACTCCTCTCTATGCAGACAACACAAGTGTTATCAAGATTGCATCTAATCATGTATTCCATGAGATGACTAAACATATCGAGGTGGACTGTCACTTTATTAGAGATCTTTTCATTGCTAGCTCTATATCCCTTCCTCATGTAGCCTCTAACATGCAGATTGTTGACATCTTCACCAAGGCCATGACTAAGGATTGACACTTTTTTCTTATGGTCAAACTGATGTTACTGTCTACACATCAGTTTGAGGGGGAGTGTGGAGATATATCTTGATGTATATTATTAGTATGGTTCTTGTTGTATAGTACACTTATTGTTTTATTTGTTCTTTTTTTATCTTTTAGCCCTATAAGGGCATTCTTGTAACTGTACATGTTTTTCTAATATAAAAGGGTCTCTTTGGGGTGGGGGTCAACTATTCAAGACACCCTTGAATCTGCTCTTCTTTGCTCTCAGTTCTGCTTACAAAATGAAGGTTCAAAATTTTGATATGATATGTTTCGTATCGTATCTTTGGGGTCTTGATACACCTATTTACAGGTGTTTCAGGATTTCACATGTTTTTAATAAAAGATATGTATGAAAACCTCCCAAAAAACCAAATTTTGAAAAAAAACTATAAAGAAAATATAAAAATGTGTTCTTTTTAGTATTGATATGCCTCTACATACCGATACAGAGGGGTGTATCAATACTTTGAACCTTGGTTCAAATATTTTCTTCTTTCTCCCTCTCTCTCCCTTTCTTTCTTGTTTTATTTTCCATTCTAAGAGCAACAAACTAGAGCACCAGACTTATTATAAAAACCAATTTATTGGTAGCTTCTGCGTTCTGGTGTATTGACTCCGAGGCTTCAACTCATGCGTGTAACTCACTGCAGGGGTTCAAGGTAAGCAGAAGGCTGAGTGAAGGAGAAGTCACATTCTACTTGGGGACTACTGCAACTGTTGCAGCCACGGCCATAGGAACCGTGGAGTTACTTTTTAGAGAATGAATAATTGTCTTTATGTACAAAATTTAAGGAGAAATTTGATTTCTGTCTCAAAACTGTGTGCAGATGGTTATTCTGTCTTCTTTAGTAATACGATTACTATTAAAAGAAACAACAGATTCATCGCATATGGGGAACTGGAGAATGGTCTCTATGTTCTACATCCTTCTCTAGAAACTATGTCGGCTGAAATCCCCAAGAAGAGAGCCCGTGATACAGTTAATCCCACGTGTCTGTGGCATTACCGACTTGGCCACATCGGTGTTGACCGAATCACAAGGTTGATAAAGGATGGTCCTTTGGATTTTCTAACTGTAGAAGATCTTCCCACCTGTGAGCCTTGCCTACAAGGTAAGATGACGAAACGACCATTTAATGGTAAGCCTAAAAGACATACAGGCACACTTGACCTAATACATACTAATGTATGTGGTCCCTTGAGTGTTAGGACACGGAATCAACACGTGTATTTCATCACCTTCACAGATGATTTTTCACGATATGGTTAGGTGTACCTAATGAGACACAAGTCTGAATCCTTTGAAAAGTTCAAAGAGTTTAGACAAGAGGTTGAGAAACAGTTAGGGAGAGAAATTAAAGCCAGTCGATCAGATCGAGGTGGCGAGTATCTCTCTGACGAATTCAATGACTACTTAAAGGACAATGGGATAGTATCACAATTAGCTCCTCCTGCTACACCACAACTTAACGGTGTTTCAGAGAGGAGGAATAGGACCTTATTGGATATGGTCCGGTCGCTTCTCATACACTCAGAGTTACCCACATCCTTTTGGGGTTATGCATTAGAGACTGCGATTTACGTGCTGAATCGGGTTCCAACCAAATCGGTTCCGAATACTCCATATGAACTTTGGACCGGAAAGAAACCAAGTGTCAGACACTTGAAGATTTGGGGTTGTCCAGCACACGTTAAAAGAACGAGTGCAGACAAGTTGGAATCCAAGACCAGTCATTGCCTATTTGTAGGCTACCCAAAAGGCTCTGTAGGTTACCTATTCTATGACTCAAGTGAGCAAAAAGTGTTCTGTAGTCGAAATGCGCAATTCTTGGAAACCGATTACATCCTGGACACCCGTCGTCAGGAAATTGTTCTTGATGAGGAGAGCTCAAGAGTAGTGGGAGATGTCCCACAAGTTCCAGGTAGTGACCAACCTAGAAGATTCACTCGGGTATCCAGGTCACTAGTTCGTCACGGTTATGACCAGGATAGTTACCTGGTGGAAACCTTGACTAGTGAGGAGGATCCCGTGACTTACGCGGAAGCTATGTTGGACATAGATTCCCAGAAGTGGGTGGAGGCCATGAGAGCAGAGATGGACTCAATGGAGACCAATGGAGTCTGGACTCTAGTAGATCCGCCCTCCGGGGTAAAAGCAATTGGTTGCAAATGGATTTAAAAGAGGAAGAAGGGCCCCGATGGTCAAGTTGAGACCTTCAAAGCTCGTCTGGTGGCAAAAGGGTACACTCAGAAAGAGGGCATCGATTATTAGGAAACATTTTTGCTTGTGGCCATGCTTAAATCCATTAGGATCCTGCTAGCTGTAGCAACATACCGTGATGATGAGATTTGGCAGATGGATGTCAAAACTGCACTCCTGAATGGAGATCTTACTGAAGATATCTATATGCAGCAACCGCAAGGCTTCATTGCTGCAAGTCAGGAAAACATGGTATGTAAACTTAACAGATCCATTTATGGACTTAAGCAAGCTTTTAAAAGTTGGAACATCCGTTTTGACTTTGTTGTCAAATCATTTGACTTCGAGTAGAATCTAGATGAACCCTGTGTCTATAGGAAGTACAGTGGGGATAAGGTTACCTTCTTGATTCTGTATGTAGATGACATTCTACTCATTGGGAATGATGTAGGAATGTTAACTACGGTGAAAGTATGGCTATCACAACAATTCTCCATGAAAGATCTTGGAGAAGCCTCCTATATACTGGGTCTTCGACTCTATAGAGATAGATCGAAGCGGATAATAGGATTATCCTAATCTACTTATATTGACAAAATAGTCAAAAGATACAGCATGGAAAACTCCAAGAAAGGAAATGTTCCTTTTAGGCACGGAGTCACTCTCTCCAAGAAGATGTCTCCCAAGACCTCTGAGGAGATTGAAGGCATGAAAGACGTTCCCTATGCCTCTGCCGTAGGGAGCATCATGTATGCCATGCTGTGCACTCGTCCTGACATAGCTAAGGTAGTGAGTGTAGTAAGCAGATTTCAGGCCAACCCAGGACAGGAGCATTAGACTGATGTGAAAAACATACTTAAGTACCTTCGAAGGACAAAAGAGTTTTGTCTATTATTCGACGGTAGCTCATTACAGATCCAGGGGTATACAGATGCCGATTTCCAGTCGGATCCAGATGATAGAAAGTCTACATCTGGATTTGTTTTCACGATAGGATCGTGTGTTGTTTCTTGAATGTCAGCAAACAGGGGTCCTAAGTAGCAAATTAAAAGTCCACAACCGAAGCCGAACACATTGCCGTAAGTGAGGCTGCCTTATGAATGAAAGTGTTCATTCCTGAATTTGGAATTCAGCACATCACCCATTCCACTGTTGTGTGACAACAGGAGGTTGATGTTGAGAGGTAGCAGCAGCGGAGAATGTGGCAGACCCATTGATTAAGCCACTATCACAGAAAGTGTTTGAGAAACACGTGGAAAGCATGGGACTCCGGCTAGTACCTGATTGGACCTAAGTGCAAGTGGGAGCTATTAGATAGTTTTGTATGCCCTTAGCTTCAATCAGAATGATGTACTTTATGAGTTTATTGTAAATGAATAAAAGTGCATATTTGATTCATGTTCCCTTGGTATGTTTCTGTGTAATACCCTTAAACTGGACACTTAATGAGACTCGTGTTAGTTTAGAATGTTCACAGCCAGTGGGTCAGTCTGGGGAGACCTATCCTGACAAGGCTGACACTGTGGTGCCACCAAGTCGGTTGGGGTGGCTTGTCTCAGCTGCCAGGGTGAGACCCTAGGCACATACAGTGTAGGATTACTTGAATCTTTGAACTGGACCAGATTTCCAGTATTGCCCTGGACCTTGGAGATTGATGGGCAAAACTGGAAAGTTACACCCGACCCCTAGACTCGATTATGATACTGCACTAGGTGTCAGATTGGACTGTCTTTGATGTACCAATCAGTGAGATCCTTAGCGGGGGTCAAAACCTGGGTATATTGGGACAGTCCGAGAATTCATCTGAGTGGGTGATCATAGTGACAGGATCAACCCCTTTGTCGGACAATGGTAATGATCGGGGATGCACTCTCACTAATGGAAACCAAGACTGCCGGCAGCCGATTTCAACCGTTGAGATTTGTTTTGCAAAGTATATTTTATATGAGATATAAAAGTTTATATATTATGGTTTCTCAAATGTTTGCAAAAAGGTTTTAATTCCCGGGATCCATACAAGTAGAGAGTGCAACACTGTTCCTTGTAGCCGAGGGAGAGGTCCTTTCTTGTCGGGCAGTGTATGATCATTATGGGCTGAGAGGTTAAGTGTAAGACCATTGAGGATAATACCTTATGGGCTAATCTTGCATCTGCCCACAGTCCCTGGGTGTTACAAGGTGGTTTGGCCCAGGGACCACTTAAGGTAAGTGTTGGGCCCATAGAGCCCATTTGATGGGTTTTCAGGGGGTGCACTGTCCTTAACAGTGTATTCGGCCAGGCCTTGTAATAAAGGCTGGGCCGAACCCATGTGGCTGATGTGTAGATCAATGCTTGGGTCCCACGCCATACAAAGAAGCCCAACTGGGTAGTAGTTAGGAAGGTTAAGTGAGTACATAAGCTTAATGGGCCTAAAGGCCATTTCGAACTGGGCTATTTATTTAGTTAATAATGGGGCGAATTCTGAGATGGATTAGCAGATAGGATAGGGTCAAGACCCTATCCACTCAGAGAGTTTAGATCTGAATGTGATTCAGATCTAGAAACCTCCTAATGAGATTAGGAGAAAGCTAATCTAATCTGCAGATAAGATAAGGGTTTATCCTTATCACCTGAAGAGAAGGCTGATCCAAATATGATTTGGATAAGCAGCTCCTAATGAGATTAAGAGCTGATCTTTTTAGGTTAACAAAAGAAGGAGGGGGCGGCAGCCTTTAGACACACACATAAGATTTTCTTCAGTGCTGAAATCAAGAAGAGAGAATTCTGCACCCTGCGAATACTCTCTTGCCGCTTCCCTGTTCTTGTCGCCCTGTTTGCCAATTCGATCTCCAGTTGTGGGAGAAGTGAAGATTCGATCTTGACATCAGTTCTTTGAGAAAGAATTGACAGGAAGCTATGCTCACGTGCCATCCTGCTGATTCTTGCGAAAGACAGAGTTCTTGGAGAAGAACACTGCTGATTCTGCTCCATCCTGCACTGCGCCATCTTCAATGGGAGCAGTCTTTGGATCCTTCCTTGGGCGTGAACACCTTCGTTGAGAGATACTATTTCTCCGTATCAGGTATAATCCTCTCCTACTCCTTTTGGTTCAGATCTGGTTCAGTTTATGGTTCAAGAATGATCCTTGAAAATATGATTTTCTAAATAGGGAAAGCGATTCCCAGTTGAAGGGAGAGAAAAATTTTTGAAATTCACCCCCTTATTCCGCAATCTTTGGGCGTCAATAGGATGGATCTCTCATCCCTTTACCAACATCTCTTTGTTCTTCATGGCAAGGAATTCACATCTACGCCCCATAGAGGGTGCCCCAAGAACACCCACAAAATATCTCAATCGTGTGTTGGGAACATCTCCCGAAGTTTTTAGTGGGAGATGTGCATGTGGGGCGTTTGTGGGGTGCCCTCTGTGGGGCACAAATTTGATCTCCATGGAAAGGTGTTCCTGATGTACAATTGTAATGGCTATTGGGACTTTTGTTGGGATTAGATCTGGACTCCTTGTATAGTAAAAGAGAGATGATAATAAGTAGTATAAAGACCTACAACTTTCCCTTGCCGAGAATACATTACATGCGACGAGGGTCGTAGAACAATTCAACAACCCCATTGATTTTTGAACACACTAGTGTTTGGTCATAAAGACAAAATATCATGTCAAACTGATGTCTGTTTAAAGAATGGTGTGTTAAGTAGTTCGGAAACCTTGGTCACAAGTAATTTTTTCTCTTCAGTGAAATGTGAACACGTGAACTCGGTTTGGAGGTAATGCATGACAACGATGGTATTGCTGAATTAGTTATACCAGCTATTCCATCCCATTTAGTAACGTGAGAGATTTGGAGTTCTACTCATACTCAAATTCTAACTCTCCTCTGTATGTTTATCTTGAATTCTCTATGTATTTATCTCTAATGTCTAAAGCTCCAATTGTATATTGACACATGTACATACAGATGCAGAAATATATATGTGAGGCTCACTATGATTCATTCACATTTGTGCTCACACAAAACAGTTTCTTTGTCTTTTATGGTATTAGAACCGGTGACGAGAGTCATGGCAACCTCTTCTATAACCCAGCAACCAGTAGTGTCCATTACCATGATTGTTAACTTGAATCTCCCACCAATAGTGTCACATCTTACAACAATATTGGATCACACCAATTACTTGCTTTGGCGATCACAATTCATTCCTATTTTCAAAGGTTTCAAGGCAACGGGCTACATTGACGGATCCATCAGACCACGAAGTAAGTACATCGGTGAAGGGAAAAACTCCACTTTGAATCCTAAGTTTGCTTTATGGGAACAACAAGACCAGTTATTGTTAAGTTGGACCTTGTCCTCCTTGATTGAAGGCATCATTGCCCAAGTTATTGGTCACAACACCTCAAAGGCAATCTAGAATGCCCTCTCTTGACTGTTTGCTTCCAAATCTAAAGCACACACAGTACAACTGCACTTTAAACTAATGCATTTTAAGAAAGGGAACTTGACAATGGTAGATTATTTACAGAAAGCAAGGCTGGTTGTTGATAGCCTTACATCAATTAGAGAGACTCTGTCTGATATTGAAATCATCCAATATATCCTAGCTGGACTAGGACCTGATTATGAAGCTTTTGTTACCACTCTCCTTCGTCATGATGACTATTCACTTGAATAAATTGCTTTCCTCATAAATCATGAAATCGGAATGGAGCATTCAAAACTCTTGTTTGAATCTATTCAACCTACTGCACATGTGGCAGCCCGTGTCAAATAATAAATCGTTTGAGAACCGCATTCGAAATTATGAAGCACAACCGCATTCTCTTCATCCTTGTGGAATGATAACCAAAAGCATAATAATAAATCGTTTGAGAATCCTAAGGGACAAAATCCAAATCCCTATCAAGGTGTTCAATGTCAAATATGTCACAAACTTAATCACATAGTTTTCATGTGCAGAGCACACTATAATAGAGATTTTTGTCCTGATACTTCTACATCCCCCGTTGCATATACAACTCCATCCTCTCCATTCATTGACAATAGTTGGTATCCCGACACGAACAAAATGAAAGTCTTTGGGTGTCAATGCTTTCCCTTGACACGACCATATGCTAAGAACAAGCTAGAGTTTCGCTCTGTCAAATGTACTTTCTTGGGGTACCATGATGAGTGTCGTGGCTATAAATGCGATCAAGCTACTGAATGGATATATATCTCACGCCACATTTTATTTAATGAATCAGTGTTTTCTTTTACCACTTTGACATCATCACCACCTCTAATGATGAGCAGGCCCTCCTTTCCAATTGGGCCTCCACCATCTATTTAAATTATTTCTCAACTGCACGCAAATGCAAGTGATGCTGCACCTCAGCCTACATCTTCCTTTTCACTGTCACTAGTTCCTAGTGGTGACATTTCTGCACCTACTGTTAATATTGCACCTGTGGTTGATGCCCCTCTTGACACCTTAGTGCCTTCTAATGCATATGATGGTTCTTTGTCTTCTTCTTCTATTAGACATGCTAATCCACCCTCTTCACTCAACACACATCCTATGGTTACCAGAAGCAAAGTAGGTATTTTTCAAGCCAAAAGTCTATACTGTTTCTGCTCATCCATTGCCACAAGATGTTGAACCTACCCGTTTTTCTTCAGCCTGCAAACACCCTAAGTGGCATGATGCCATGCAAGCAGAATTTGATGCTCTTAAGAAAAATGATACTTGGGTCTTAGTCCCATGCCAATCCCACATGAATCTTGTAGGTTGTAAGTGGGTCTTTCACTTGAAACACAACCCAAATGGATCTATTTCACATTACAAAGCTAGGTTGGTTGCTAAAGGATTTAGTTAACGTAAATGTCTTGATTACCATGAGATGTTTAGCCCGGTGGTCAAACTTGCTACCATTAGATTGATCCTCTCAATTGTTGTATCCAAGAACTGGGATTTTAAGCAATTGAATATTCAAAATGCTTTCTTGCATGGTATTCTTGAAGATGATGTTTTTATGAATCAACCCCTTGGGTTTATAGATCCTCAGTTTCCTTACTACGTTTGTCATTTGAAGAAGTCACGCTATGGCTTGAAACAAGCCCCACGGGCTTGGTACTCTAAACTCAGTTCCTTCTTGTTGCATGCTGGTTTTACTACTTCTAAGGTGGATTCCTCTCTATTTATTTATATGGCTGGCACCACAATGTTGTATGCTCTTATTTTATGTCGATGACATTATACTGACCGGTTCTGATGCCTCTCTCATTTCTTCTTTGATAACACGCATGGGCATGCCTTTGTTGTCAAAGATATGGACGCTCTTTATTATTTTCTTGGCATTGAAGCTTACTGGGATTCTCATGGCTTGTTCCTATCTCAATGCAAATACACAATTGATTTACTTCATCGTGCAAAGATGGATGATGCCAAGCCTTCCTCTACCCCTATGGCGTTCTCCTTGAAGCTCAATAAGTTAGATGGTATTTCTCTTTTGGCAAATGATTCCTCCTTATATCGCAATATTGTGGGTGCATTACAATACCTTACTTTCACATGACCAGATATAGCTTTTGCTATAGACAAGGTGTGCCAGTTTCTTCACTCTCCTAGTAGCGCACTGGTCAGTTGTGAAGCGAATGCTTCGGTATCTTCAGGGGACCCTCTCTCATGGACTTCTCATACACCCATTTACCTACACTCGTTTTTCTGCCTACTTAGATGCTAAATGGGCTGGTTGCCTAAATGACTACCGGTCACAAGGAGGTTTTTGTATGTTCAAGGGACCAAACTTGCTGGTGTGGTCTTCTAAGAAACAAGAAACTATGTCTCAGTCTAGTACTATGTCTAAATATCGGAGCCATGCTATTGCCACCTCTGCACTTATCTGGCTCCGTTCTCTTCTATCTGAAATTGATGTCCCTCTTCAAGATCACCCCTTTTTGTGGTGTGATAACCTTGGAGCTACTTTTATTATTGTCAATCTAGTATTTCATGCATGTAAAAAGCATATTGAGATTGACTTTCACTTTGTACATAAGCAAGTGGTGAAGAAGCACTTTGTTGTTTGCATTATCTCCTCTGATGACCAAATTGCTGATATCCTTACAAAGCCATTGCCTTCCTGACAATTTACTATGTTAAAGTTCAAGTTGATAGCGGTCCCCCTTGTCCACTTGTAGGGGGTTATGGTATTGCTGAATAAGTTACACCAGCTGTTCCATCCATTCAGTAACATGATTCATACTCAAATTCTGTAGTTGTACTCATACTCAAATTCTGACTCTCCTCTGTATTTATCTCAATGATTCATTCACGTTTGTTTTCACTCAAAATAGTTTCTCTATCTTTTAAACCCGGTCATGGCAGCATTTTTGGACACAAAAAAGAACATCAAGGCAAGGGAGAGAAAACATTGTCGTAGAACAACTCAATAATCCCACATTGATTTTTGCACCAATTTTGTTTTTGTTTTTTTTTTTTTTTGGTATTGAATCATTGCCTTTTGTCCTCATGGGGGTCGTATTTCATTTTTTCTTGACATAGTGCATCACTTCTTTTCAACAATAATCTGACAACTCTTTTCGAAGGTATTGTGGTGGGAGCCAATGGTGGGGCTTGAAACCGGATCGTTTCTAGGACTACCCAAAGTAAGCATCAATCGAGCCACCACTAGTGTGGTGTTCTTCTTTGTGTGGACGGTCCCCATTCATAAAATAATGTGGATAGGACGAGCCACACCCCAATTTATCATCCATAGTATTTTCTCGTGGAATGGGCCACACTATGGTATGGACAGTTTGTAGGAAGGATACCGTGTAATGCAGGTGCGTTAATACTAGTTCAACTACCTTCATTTTATTTAATCTTTTAATATATTTTAATTTAGGGTAAATCTCTTAAATTACCCCTACTGTTTACGAATTTGACAAACTGTACCCTTACTGTTTACATATTGTCTTAAAGTACCCTTAAGTTTTCTATAATTGTTTAAAACTTCCCTTGCCGTTAATTTTTCATCACACTCCATTCACATGTGACATCACAAGAATGATAATTATTTTAAAATTCCTAAAATACCCTTATTGTTCACTGCCACTGTCAGAAGTTGCAGTGGTGGTGGTGATTTTGGTATCGTTGTCGCAAGTGACAGCGGCCACGACAACTGGTTTTCAATTCCGAACCTAGTAATAATGGCAAACTCCTGTTTAATGTTTTGTATTTTGACGATGGTTTCTCCGCAATTTCCCCTCTTTGTTCTTTTGACTCATCTTGGACCAAACTAACTCTCTGTAAATGCCTGAAGACTAGGTTGTAAATGCCTCCGTAATCTCTCATCTTTCTTCCTAAATGGGCTGTTTTCTTCAAAAAAAAAACAGTAAACAAGACTCAAATAAGCATCTCACTCTATCTCTTGTCTCTGTTCTTGTGTTCCGCTGAGATTACTTGAGAACCGAATCGATCTGCGCCAGACGATTAGTTTAGAAAAGAATCCGATGAACAAAGAGTCCTAATTGAAACACCGAAACTCTTTCTAGCATATCGCTTAGGAGCTCTTCTTTGGTTCCCAGTGAAGGGTATTTGCTTGACATCCCCCACTCTATCTCTTTGTTTCGTTTTTTCTTTTTTCTAGGTAGTATAGTTGATTTTTGATGGAGGCAAAACTGTTTAATGGGATTGATTCCATTCTGTTTATGGAGAAACATAAGAGCACATAATTTCTTCATGTTTGATTTTTATTCTTAGTTGTCGTTTTTATCAAAGAAAAATCCAGTTTTGTTTCTTGATTTATGATCATTTGCTTGATTTGATTTTTGCCTTTTGTATTGGTTGCTATTAATTTTCTTTTAAAGCCCTTTTAATCAATTGCAGAGTCAATAAGGAAAGCTTCACTATGAAGTTTGATGAAGGGTGATTTGGCCCGACCTATTAAAAAGAGGACACATGGACACGACCTGACCAAGAGATGACAACTCAACCTAACAAGCTCAGCTCGCGACAATTGAGCTCGCGTATTCAATCACCTCGGCACAAAGGCTGCCTCGGCTTAAGGCACACCTCGGACCAGGGCCACCTCGGCGCAAGTCTCACCTCGGCATCGAGGCATCTCGGTATCCAAGCCAGTTCGGAACTAAAAAACCGAAGTACCAGTTCAGAACCAGCAACTCGAAGCGCCACGTAACTGACTCCCGTGTAACCAACTCCAAAGGTCTCTCCAACGAATCCCAAATACCTCGAGATCACGATGAGTTAACAGACCCCGACTTTTCCGGGATCACGATAAGGACTTATTCTGACTCCACCGAAATCGTAGGTGGAACGAGATAAGCCTTACCTGTATATTGCTCCTTCAGAAGCGGAGTGAACTCTATCTCCACATCCCGGATATCCCAGAACTCTTTCGTGTGCCCCACGATTACTCAACTATATAAAGGCTCCAACCCCGATGGCACAAGGTACGCGTGATTTTTCTGCTCTCTAGCTCTCTAGCTCCCTATACTCTCAAAGCTATTCAGCTCGCATCAGATCACTAACTTAAGCATCGGAGCAACCTCGCCGAGCTAGCCACCCTGGGTTCTCTGGTCCTGTTTTGCAGATTTACCTAGCTCACCATCCGACTGGAGTCAGATCACCCTCTAGCAGAGAGCAGTCAGATCGCGCAACATCAATTGGCGTCGTCTGTGGGAAGACGATCAAAAAGCCTTCTTCACAATTAACAACTTTCATATGAAATCAATGGCATCTTCCAGTCACGCCGGACAGAGTAGTGAAATAAACGTCTCTGAGGGGGCAACCTCAGTTTCTATTAGTGTGCATTGGTCAGTTAACCATACCGCTTACTGCGGTTGGGGTCCCAACATTGATCGTGCCACAAAATGCTACACAGGTGAATGCCCCGCTCCCTCTAGTAGTGGGCGCAACCTTCGCTGAACCGTCTGTGGTTCCCCCCGGAGTCGGGCAATCCCAGTTCAACGACCTGGTACACTACGTGCAGGCCATTCAGGTCCAAATGCAGCAGGCCCTGCAGTTCCAACAATACCAACAGCATGTGTTTTACCAGTACTACCAGCAGTAGTTCCCTCCACTGCCGCAAAGCCAACAATCGGTTCCACCTTGGCACCCAGCAACTCAGCAGAACCAACCTCGTGTGCAAAACATCACTCGATCTCCCCACCGAGGCGAGGAGATTTCCCAGGTCCCACTTCCTCTCGGGAGCCAAGTCTCACCTCGTGGAAGGAGAGACGGACAGATCACCCCACCTGCTTCACAAGGCAACATCGGAAATAGGTCCGGGGACACACAACCTAATAGAGCTATTCTTTTCGCATCAAGAAGGTGGATCGCTCGCAGGTAACCGGTTCGGGGTTCTGGCCGCGAACTCAAGGCAAGGACCTTCCATCCATGACAGTCAGCCTCAAAATCCAAGGAACCAAGAGCTACCTCGTGGCAGAGCAGTACTGGACCATACAGAGGTTAGCAGCACCAATGCAGAGCTGGTGAAGCAGCAACAACGAAGGCATCACAAGGCACACCGAACTTCAGCTCAGAACAGCCAGCTCGCAAGACCAAACCAACAGGAACAAGTTAAAGGTAAAGAAGAAGCGAGCTCGGTAGCTACAAAGACCGCTCTTCTACTCTCCGGGTCGTCCCCTCTGTCTCTTGAGCTCTTGGCAACCCCAATGCCCAAGGATTTCAAGATCCCTCCCCTCGATAAGTATGACAGATCTTTTGATCCTAGCGACCACGTGGACTCCTTCCAGTCCTAGATGCACTTAGCTGGGGCTGATGAGTCCTGCATGTGTGTAGCTTTCTCCACCACATTCAAAGGAGTAGCTCGCACTTGGTATCGGAACCTCGCGCCAGGATCAATCAAGAGTTGGGCGCAGTTCGTGGAGTTATTTACCTCGCACTTCATCACCAGAAAGAAGTGTCTGAGGTCCCAAGAGAGTCTCCTTAATGTAGTTCAAAGAGAAGGGGAGTCCATGAGTCCATCAGAAGCTACATCAAGCGCTTCAATGACACCTGCCTATAGATCCCCGACCTAGACCCAGCAATGAGACTCACAGCGGCAAAAAAGGGCATAACTCACAGGGAATTCAAATGGCATGTGGTGGCCAACAAGCCGAAAGACATCACGGAATTCCTCAAGCTCGCCGACCAGTTCATTGGAACCAAGGAAGAGATGAACCCGAAGACCAACAATCCAGCTGAGAAAAGAAAAAGAGACAGTGACAATACTGGTAACGACAGTCGTAAGAGAAGAAATAGCAAGTCTCCGATCAGGGAAGGAAATAAATCTGGGAGTCGATCTCCTTCGCGATCTCACAAGTCAAGTCAATGCTCCAGAACCCCACCTATTGAAAGGATGAGCTACACACCCTGAAGGCCATCCTGATGGCCATCAAAGACGCCTCCTTTGTCAAGTGACCACCTAGGTTGAGGGGAGATCCTACAACCAGAAACCGGAATGTCTACTGTCACTTTCACAGAGACCACGAACACAGTACGGAGAGCTGTAGAAACCTCCGCAATGAGATAGAAGAGCTCATCCGTCGCGGGTATTTGAAAAACTTCATACAGCGAAAAGGAAGAAGCCAAGCAGACCGCCAACCAAACCGGCAGGGGGACCAGAGAAAGAATGCCCCCAAGTCCAGCAGTAGACAGAGCGAGCAGCCACCACGGCAGTTGCCAGAGGAAAGGCCGATCCATGGAGTAATCAATATGATTATTGGCGGGTCCATCATCGCAAGGTGCACTTCGATAGCAGACCGGACTTCAGTCCGTGAAATAGAAAGCGAGGAGCAGACCCACCGAAGCGACCTAGAATTGAAGAGCCTATTTATTTCACAGAGGATGATGCGCGCGGGAATCAGTATCCTCACGACGACGCCCTGGTGATAAAGCTAAGGCTCAACGGCTTCAAAGTAGCGCGTCCTAGTGAACCCAGGTAGCTCGGCCGACATTCTGTTCAAAAACGTCTTCGATAAGCTCCAGCTCTAGGAAAGCGACCTAAAGCCAACGGATACCCCCCTGGTAGGATTCAGTGGTGAGGAAGTCAGACCCCTAGGGCGAGTTTTAGTACCTATGGAGGTTGGCACGTGGCCGAATATAGTGAGGTTCAAGCACACGTTTCTGGTAGTCACAACCCCATCTCCCTACAATGCCATAGTAGGTTGGCCCATTATGGATGCCCTACGTGCAGTAGTATCCACCTACTACTTGGCAATGAAGTTCCCTATGGACTACAGAGTAGGGGTTGCGTGAGGAGATAAGTTTGAATCTCGCAAATGCTACGTAGTCGCCCTCGAGGGGAAAGCCAAACTAGTGGTTGACATCGAGCTCGAGCGACCTACGGACTATGTCGAGGAGCAAACTACACCGATAGAGGAGACAGTTCACATCCCAGTCTCGACTGATGATCCAGCTAAGACCCTCTACATCAGTTCTTCGATTGAGGAGTCACTTCGCTCTCAGCTGGTAAGCTTTTTACTTTAAAATTTAGATATATTTGCTTGGTCCACGGCAGAAATGCCTAGAATAGACTCTAAAATTTTAACTCACAAATTAAACACCGATCCCTTAGTCAGACCAGTTAGACAAAAAAAGCGCAACCTCGCCCTGGAACGATGGAGGATAGTCGATGAAGAGGTCGGGAAGCTCTTAGCGGCATACTTCATCAGAGAAGTCCATTACCCGAGCTAGGTAGCTAACCCAGTTTTGGTAAAAAAGGCCAACGGTAAATGGCGCATGTGCGTCGATTATACCGATCTAAATAGAGCCTGCCCAAGATCGACCACCTAGTGGATGCGACCTCAGGGCATGAGTTGCTGAGCTTTCTGGATGCATACTCTGGTTACAACCAGATCAGAATGGACCCCGCCGATGAAGAAAAGACGACCTTTATAACTGAGCTCAGATTGTACTGCTATAAGGTTATGCCCTTCGGACTAAAAAATGCTGGGGAAACTTTTCAAAGACTTGTAAACAAGATTTTTGAGCTGTTAATCGGCAATAAAGTTGAATGTTATGTAGATGACATGGTCGTTAAGGCCCAATTTTCAAAATTTTTATTAAACCATTTGCAAAATGTTTTCAAAATTTTATGAAATATTGACATGAAATTAAATCCCAACAAGTGTGTCTTCGAGGTCACCTCGGGTAAATTCTTGGGTTACATAGTCAACTGACGTGGCATCGAAGCCAACCCGGAAAAAATAAAGGTCATCTTAGACATGAGACCACCCCGCAAAACTGAAAGAGGTTTAGAGGCTGAATGGCCGAATAGCTGCTCTGAGTCGTTTTATGTCTAAATCGGCAGATCGCTACCTACCTTTTTTTAAGGCCATTAAAAAGAGTAAAGACTTCGAGTGGACCGTGGAGTGTTAGCTCGCTTTCGACGAGCTAAAAAGATACTTAGCTAGTACCCCGGTTCTGACCCGACCCGAGGAAGGGGATATTTTAAAGTTGTACCTCTCCGCGAGTGACGAGGTGGTCAGCTCGGTACTGATAAAAGAGATAGATCGGGTCCAACGACCCATCTACTATGTTAGTAAAGTTTTGCAGGATGTTGAAACAAGTACCCGAAGATCGAGAAACTGGCATACGCACTAGTCATAGCAGCTCGAAAGCTTCGTCCGTACTTCCAAGCCCACACCATCATCGTCCTCACCAACAAGCCTCTAAGATAGAGCCTGCTCAAGCCCGAGGTGTCTGGCAGATTGATGAAATGGGCTATCGAACTCAGCGAGTACGATATCCGGTACGAACCTCGAACGACAATTAAAGCCCAAGCCTTGGCCGATTTCATGGCAGAATGTACATTCAGCACCGCAACTCCTGATCTAGCCGAGCTCGAGCACACGGAGGAAACTTCAACCAGTGCAGAACCAATCCCAGTTAGAGCAGGTCCGACCTGGGATGAGAAGCCCTGGATCCTCCACGTTGACAGCTCGTCCAACCAACAAGGAAGTGGCGCAGGAATAATTCGGTATGGTCCAAGCGGGGTAAAGCTGGAATATGCGCTCCGGTTCGGGTTTGTAGCATCGAACAACAAAGAAGAGTATGAAGCATTAGTCGTCGGGCTCACTCTAGCAAAGGAAGTGAAGGCTAAGCATCTTGTCATATGCAGTGATTCCCAGCTCGTGGTCAACCAAGTCTGCGGCGAATTTGAAGCCCGCGACCCCACCATGGCGGCTTATTTGGCCAAAGTCAGGGAGATACTACGCGGCTTCATCTCCTACTTCATCAGGCAAATCCCGAGAGCCGAGAACGTTGAGGTCAACGCCTTGTCCCAGTTAGCTAGCACAAGCAACAACACCATGCGGACCATGTACATAGAGGACTTACCTCGGCCTAGCATTCTCGGGGGGGCAGGTGAGGTCGCTCTTGTAACACAAGCAGAGCCGAGCTGGATTGACCCACTTGTGAGTTATCTGCTTCACGGGGCCCTCCCTGCAAAATGCAATGCGGCCCGAAGGGTAGAGCTCCAGTTGGCTATGTACGTCATCATAGACGGACAGCTGTACAGAAGATATTTCACGCTCCCTAGTTGCGCTGCTTGTGACCCTCAAAGATCGAGCTCGTTCTCCGCGATACCGATGAAGGCTTGTGTAGTGGACACTTGGGGGGCAAGGCTCTCGCTCAGAAGGCATTACGACAAGGTTATTATTGGCCCACGATGAAGGCAGATGCACTCGAGCTCATCAAGAAGTGCGACAAGTGTCAGAGGCATGCCAACATCCACCACTGACCTGCTGCTGACCTCAAATACCTCACCGGCCCATGGCCCTTCGCACAGTGGGGAATCAACATACTTGGCTCATTCCCGCCTGCGACAGGACAAAGGAGATTTCTGGTCATAGCAATGGACTATTTTACGAAGTGGACGGAAGCGAAACCCCTAACAACGATCACAACCCGTAACATACAAAACTTCTTCTGGAGGAACATAGTGTGTCACTTCGGGCTACCTCAGGTACTCATCTCCGACAACGGAAAGTAATTCGATGATGTCAAGTTTCAGAATTGGTGTACTGAGATGAGAATTCAGCAAAACATCACCTCGGTGGCACACCCCCAGGCGAACGGGCAAGCGGAAGTCACCAACAGAGCCATACTCCGTGGGCTGAAAGCTCGCTTAGCTCAAGCCAAAGGGTTGTGGGTAGATGAACTGCCTAGTGTGCTCTAGGCCTACTGGACCACTATCAAGACTGCCATAGGTGAGACTCCCTTCAATCTCACTTACGGCAAGGAAGCGGTGATCCCAACAGAAATCGAGGTGCCTGCACTGTGCTTGGAGGCCTACGACGAGGAGACAAATAATGACGAGCTCCGTACCAACCTAGACCTGGTGGAAGAAGTACGAGACCTGGCATACATCCAGACTGCAGCTTACCACTAGAGAGTAGCTCGGTATTATAATGCCTGAGTCAAGAAACGACACTTTCGTGTCAGCGACCTGGTTATTCGGAAGGTTATGGTACCTGAGCCCGGTGTTGGTAAGCTCGGACCGAACTAGGAAGGTCTGTACCGAGTAAGACGGGTATTCGGGGAAGGTACGTACGAGCTCGAGACCTCGGAAGGGAAGCAATTACCTCAAGCATGGAACATCGGCAACTTGAGAAGATACCACTTGTGATTGTCGAACTAGAGAGAGGACTGTGAGTCACTGCCAGAAGTCCAAGGGCCATGATGCTGAGCTGACATATGACCCCGACACTACGAGCAAGTCCCAATCGCCTCTTCGGCATGGGCAGACAAGTCATAGTCGCCTCTTCGACATGGGCAGACAAGTCCTAGTCACCTCTTCAGCATGGGCAGACAAGTCCTAGTCGCCTCTTCGACATGGGCAGACAAGTCCTAGTCACCTCTTCAGCATGGGCAGACAAGTCCTAGTCGCCTCTTCGGCATGGGCAAACAAGTCCTAGTCGCCTCTTCGGCATAGACAAATCAGCCCTCATACCTAAGGCATAGACAATTCGGGTATAAACCCTACGATGTCTAGCCCACTTCGGCATATAACAACAGGTTAATCCCACTTGAAGTCAAGCCCGATGGCTCAACTCTAAGGGACAACCAACACGTAAATGAGTAGCCCGTGTGCGGATAGGTTGGGTATATACCCTACAATGTCCGCCCACCTCGGCGTACAATATACTAAGTTACCCCTACGCCTAGTCTAGCTCGTTAGCTCGACAGTTCGAGGTAACCTACACTTGGAAAAATTTTGTTTCGATTATCCCTACTTGTAGTCCAGCTCGGTAGCTCAACAGTTCAGGGTAACCTACACATTTCTACTCCTACTTGGTTTAGTTCGCCAGTTTGGGAGTTATGTACACTTAGAACATTTTTGCACAAAGATTCGAAATGTTTGTATTTCATTTATGTAAAGTTTTTTAGTACAAGCCAAAAAAAAAAAGAAAAAGAGAGAAATTTCTACTATAAACCGAGCTCGGAGGCCCGGGGTACACTATAGAAGATTGGGAGACTTCTAGTCGTCTCGGGGCTCCTCACCCTTGTCCGAGGCTTCAATAGGAGGGTCTGTCTTCATACAACTTGCATCAGCACCGGTCTCCTCGATGTCATCAAGTAGGTCATTATCACTCTTTGCTTGGGAGTCTGGATCTTCAACAGCTTCGGCAGCCATTTCCTTCGTAATCCTCGAGGTGGTAATAGTACTAAGATCGAGCTGAGGGAACTCGCGCCGGGTCAACCACCTACTGAGCTTGAAGCCTTTGTGGTAGCTCACGGTTCCCACTTCGATCATCTCTTTCTGGTACTCCTCCGAGGCCTTGTATTCCTCGATGGCCTTGACTTTGGCCTCCTTCACAGCTTGAAGGAGTATCTCAGTCCGCTCCTTTATGTGGGCCTTGAGATTCTCCACCTCCCTCTTCAGCGCCGCATTCTGCTCCATAGGCTCCTCCTTCTCGGACATCTACAACGTGATCAACTCCTTCTTAGCCTGTGCATCCTTCTTTAGCTGGTTAACTTCATTGCGGGCCAAGTTTAGCTCGGCGTGAGCATCGTGGGAAGAAGACTCAGCTACGAGAGCCCGCTTCAGATGCACCTCGGACTGGTAAGTCAGGGCATGGATAGCGGAGTTCACCTACCAAGAGAAGAGAACAAGAGTTAGCACAAGAGAAGCTAAGTACAAAATCGAAGAAGTTAAGCCAAAAAGCCTACCACCATACAGTAGGTAGCCGCTTGTGCTCTGAGCTGAGCGACCGACAGTTCGGCCCAAGCAGCAACCTCCTCGGCATATACTGCACTTTGGCTCTTGAGAAGGTTGTATTTTGGAGTCAGAATGCTCCGAGTTGCTTCATCCCTGCCTGAAGAAGCGGCAGCTACAGGGGCGGGCTTCGAAGACATTGCCTCCTTGGATGCGCGGGGCGGGGAGAGCTTCCCGGATTCCTCCTCGACCATGTCGATCATGGGAGGTTGCTCAGCGGATAAGGGCTGCTCGGGCTCTGGAATGACAGCCTGCGGAGACTCAACGCGAGCTATTTTCGAAGCTCGCTTCTTCTTCCCCTTTTTCATACTTCCGAAAAGCTCGGTCACGGGGATGTCCATGATAGCTACAACCAAAGCATAGTTAGAAACAATACCAAGATAAAGCAAAGGAAATACAACAAATGATGACCTACCAGGACTCAGACCAGCCTGCACGAGCTTGTCCTCGGACACGTAGTTCATGAACTTCAAACCAAGCTCCTTCCAAGATCGGAGCACTTCCCTTGTCTTCAGGTCCAACCTGACACCAGGGTCTTGGATGGGCACCCTCTAGTGGGTTGGGAAAGGCCACCCCTCAGTGTTGCGAACCACAAAGTAATGCCTTTTCCAGGCCGGGACCTTGTTTAGGAGCTCGTGCAAGAGTTTGTAGCCCGGACGTGGGGACAGGTAGTAAGTTCGCCTGTGTTCAGGCAGAACACAGGATGAATTCTTCTTTATAGAAAGAATGGAAGAGAAGATATCAAGGTTGAGAGGAAGGTTATAGTCATGGAAAAGGGAGATTGTTCCTACTACGTTATGGATGCAATTCGGATGCAGCTGGTCAATAATAATGTTAAAAAGCTTTATGACTTCGACTATCAAGGGGTGAAGCGGAAGACGAAGACCAGCTACGAGCTGTTCCTCAAAGATCACGATCTCGTCGTGATCGTGCTCCCAAGGGAAGTTGCCTAGGGGAATACTATAGACTAAGTTGTTCGGAAGCCTATATCGAACTACTAGGGACAGGAGCCTGTCCGCTGTCATTGTCGATGGGCCAAAGTTATCTGACTGCCGACCCCAATGCGAGGTGGGCGCCAGATTACTTGAGGCCTCTCACTCCCCCCTAGGGTGATTCCACCTCAGGTGGATCGCGGACCGCATCTTGACCCGAAGTAACTTCTTCGGTATGGTGATCTACGACCTAAGCCGAGGTACCTACCTCGGCCCCAGCAGATTCACCGCTTGCATATAAAAGACTATCGAAACTAAAGCTAGACATGGAAACACACGGAATCAGAAAAGAGAGCTAGGGAAGACTCACCAAAGGAAAGACCAAGGAGAGGAAGACGATCTCGAAAGAACATCGAATTGAAGAAGACACCGAGCTAAAGGATTTGAGCGCAACCTCAGACCGAAGGCTAGCGAATTTGTAGTGAAGAAAATGAGTCTCGGGCCCCCTATTTATAGCCGCTATGCCCAAGAATCAATGGTCGAGATTGAAGTGATCCAACGGCTCCTAGGAAAACCGGTTGCACGATCCCCGAGGTTGAAATCGGTTTAGCGCGTGTTTTGACATCCGCGGAGTTTATAGATGGTGTGACATCTACGGGTAGACTAGACGTGACCTGGGTTATTCCTAGTTGAGTCGGGCGGCCGAACAGGTCCGACCAATGATTTGCTTAACAAGTCGCCTGGATTTCATGCCAAATCCACTTGGACTCGTCATGAACTCCCCGCACCGAGTCGAGACCCCTGGCTCGGGGAGTGGGGGGAAATTGATGAAGGGTGATTTGGCCCGACCTAGTAAAAAGGGGACACGTGGACACGACCTGACCAAGAGATGACAACTCAGCCTGACAAGCTCAACTCGCGACAATTGAGCTCGCGTATTCAGTCACCTCGGCACAAAGGCCGCCTCGGCTTAAGGCTCACCTCGGAGCAGGGCCACCTCGGCGCAAGTCTCACCTCAGCATCAAGGCATCTCGGTATCCAAGCCAGCTCGGAACTAAAAGACCGAAGTACTAGTTCGGAACCAGCAATTCGAAGTGCCACGTAACTGACTCCCGCGTAACCAACTCCAGAGGTCTCTCCAACGAATCCCAAATCCCTCGAGGTCACGATGAGTTAACACACCCCGGCTTTTCCGGGATCACGATAAGGACTTATCCTGACTCCGTCGGAATCGGAGGTGGAACGAGATAAGCCTTACCTGTATACTGCTCCTTCGAAAGCGGACCGAACTCTATCTCCACATCCCAGATATCCCAGAACTCTTTCGTGTGCCCCACGACTACTCAACTATATAAAGGCTCCAACCCCGACGGCACAAGGTACGCGTGATTTTTCTGCTCTCTAGCTCTCTAGCTCTCTAGCTCCCTATACTCTCAAAGTTACTCAGCTCGCACCAGATTACTAACTTAAGCATCAGAGCGACCTCACCGGGCTAGCCACCCTGGGTTCTCTGATCTTGTTTTGCATATTTACCTAACTCATCGTCCGACTGGAAGCCAAATCACCCTCCAGCAGAGAGCAGTCAGATCGCGCAACATCAAAGTTGATGGGGAGATTTTTAGAGGGTTGTTCTGTAGACTAAAATGAGGATGATTATTCAAATTTCATGTAGACGGAAAGCTTCGCTATGAACTTGTGGGCTTCCTTTCCCTTGAAAGACTATCTCAGAGTCTGGTTTGGCAGGCCTTATGCATTCATGGTGTGTGCTTGAATGCCTCCAACATTGGAGCGTTGAATGCTTCCTCCTGTTGAGTCAATATAGATAGCGACAGTGAGACACATTGCGAGAAAGAGAGAAGATTTGGATCCGACCATTTATAGAGGAAAACCCTATTTTCGGTAACTGTTTTCATCATTGCTCTAGTCGACCTACTATTTTCATCATGTCTTCTTAGCAACACAAACCCTGGCATCATCTTCCAAATTTGATATGTCGATTGCCATCACGATATGATTTTGGCTGGGAAATGTCGCTGCCGCCATGATATGACTTTGAGTTTATTTATTCATCATTGGGTTTTATTTTGAAAATTTGATGAATGGTGAAGGGCAAATTCGATATTTCATTTTTTCTGTTAGTGTTTAACGACTTATCAATTGTCAAAAAACTTAAGGATAGCTTAAGACAATAGGTAAACAGTAAGGGTACAGTTTCTCAATTTTGTGAACAGTAGGGGTAGTTTAAGAGATTTACCCTTTAATTTATAATGAAATTATTTTTAAATATTTATTGCTGAAGATAATATTATAATAATAAATATATTTATTTTTATATTTATTAGTAATTATGTATTGGCATTTTATTTTATCTATTATTATTTTTTATTATTATTTCAAATTATTTTTAGCTTAAATTGGGTTTTTTTTTATTATGATCGTATGGGTGCAAAAGGATCGGATCATTTAATCGAAATCCGTTCCTATTTTTGTTAGCTTCAGATAACCCTCTATCGAATTTTTGGATTTGATCCAATTGGAATTTGGATCACCCCTATCCGGTCCGATAGGATCCGATAATGATCTATATATGTATATATTTATAAACATATTTACTTATAAAAATATATGTATATATTAATATATTTATTTATAAATATGTTTATATTGCATTTTTTGTAAGTTTCTTATAAAAAGACATGTAATATACATGATGAAAATAGTTGAAAAGAAATACTTATATTTTTTGTTTTTCTTTATATAAACTTTTTTGTTTTTTCTTTTAATAATTATTAAAATTTTTCATAATTTGAATCGGATCGGATTAGATTCATACATCTAACATCCTTAACATATCCAGATTTAAATCATAGAGATCCAATTGGATCTTGTATTTTGCTAACAGATCGGATTCGAATATACCTTGATTTGAATCCGATCCAATCTATTTGCATCCCTACATGATCGATTGTGTAAATTATCTCACAAGTTGTATATGATATATACAAAATTAGGGTTGTTCATGGGTCGGATTGGATCGGTTTACTGGCGTTTTTCCAACCGACCCGACCTGGTCGGTTTACCTAGAAATGAAATCGAAACCGACCCAGTACTAAGTAAAACTGACTTGGTCGGTTTGAATCGGTTTGGGTTGGTTTTGTGAATGATTCTCTCGGTGTGAACGGTAAAGGATTCAAGTCTAAGAAAGCAAAGGCTGGATGCCTGGAAATTAAAAATGATTTGATGGATTAAAACTGATATTTTATATAATATATATATATATATATATATATATATATATATATTTCCACAAATATATATCTGAAATATATATTAAAACTGAAATATATCAGATATATAAATATATATTGGTTTCGATTTTCACACATGAAAATTGAAACCGAACCGAACCATCGGTTATGTTTTTTTATAACCCAAAACCGACTAGTGATGAAAAAAAACCAGCCAACTCGGATTGGATCGGATCAGGTTGATCGATTTAATTGGTTTTGGTCTTATTATGAACAGCCATATACGAAATCAATAAGTATGGTTTGAACAAATCCATATAATTTTATCCACAATTCAAGAGGAGGTATAAACAACAGTATAGTGTAATTCATCTCTATCACAAAGTATGGTATAGATTAGTCTATATCATCAATTTCTCATACACTTTACAAAACACCCTTTTAATTGACAACAAACAATTTCACATCAGTATCATCGGAAGAAATTTACAATTCACGGTTGAGATGTGGTGTGGGGCGCTGATGTGAACTCATGTTTGACCTCTATGACCACAGCCTATCTTTGTTTTTTCTTTTTAATTTTGATATGGGTTATGGGTTATGGGTTATGGATGCACACCACGAACTCATCACATGGTGGCCATGTGCGCCCCGGCCTAACATAAACATAAACAAACGAGTCAGCTGCTGGGTGGGTTTACACCTATCACCTATGCCTATAGGCCCTATACTATACTAGTGGTGTAAAAAATAAAAATTATAAAGAAATATGGGCGTTTTATTCACATCTGACATCCCCACATTATATCAAAAGTAATAGCTAAGCAAACTGACGGTGAGACAAATACAGACTAAAAGTTGATTTGCATAAAAGAATAAAGCCGCTTTGGTTTGTTTTCTACTTTTTACTTTCTCTTTGATTATTGGCCTCCTATTGGAACTGCTGAGGTGCATTTGCATCATTATTTATTTCTCTCTGTCTCTCTTTCTCTCTTTCTCTCTCCAGCAAATAGCAAACTAGCAATGTCTCGATTCTTTGAATTAAAGCAGTGTTTGCTTTGTGGTTTGAGAATGCGCTGCAAACAAATCAAGTCCAAGTGCCCATCAACTTCCAAACCGACACAACCGTCTTTTACTTTAATTCACTTAAAGAATTCAAAAGGGGATGATGATTGAGATTGAGTAAGACCAACTTTAAAGACCCACATCCATAGCGTTCGTCCGAATAGTCTGACTTGATAGTAATTGGCATGGTACCCAAACACAAGCCCTAAATAAAATCGACCTACAACATGTTGACCGGATCTGACATGAATTTAATACCAGTAGAGGCAACAGTATGAGAATTTGGCACCTAAATTGCCCCCAAAGTTGAAGTATTTCCTCTTTTTGCTCCTTACAAATACAAATGCAAAACCATATATTTTTTTCCGTATATATTTGCATTTCTATTCTTTCCAAATTAAGCCTTAATAACAAAATCCCACCCAAAAGTTTCTTGCGAAAAAGAGGGGTGAATGTAAAAGAGTGTAGTATTTATGGGGAAGCGGAAGATTTTAACCACATATTTTTAAACTGTGATGATGCTAAACAGACTTGGAGTATTCTTCAGTTCGAAAATCTAAGGACCCGGCCGTTTGATTTGTGGGAATAGGGGTCTGGAATTTGAATCAGAATGGATTATTTTGATTCCAACTGTTTAGTTGAGCGATATCAGAATTCCATTCCCATTCCTTCTGGAATGGCATTTCCTCAATTGAGAAAATGATCATTCTCTGCCTCTCTCTTGGGAATGACATTTTATTCTTGTTGATTTCAATTTCCACACTCATTCTTGTCCGAACCAAACAGACTGGGAATAGACCATTCCGATTCTGGTTCCGATTCCAATTGTAAGCCAAATGGGCCCTAAGACCCAATCACTAGGGGATGGTGTTCGAACATGGTGGGAAAGAGTGTCTAGAATCACTAATGCTATAACCCACAAAAAAATATTTCTTTTTTTTTTTTTATGGAGATTATGGAAGAGTAGAAATGGGAAGGTCTTCAAAAATATCACCATTCCTCCAGCCATACTATTTAGTAAGTCTGTGGATGATAGCGAAGAATTCAACAGATTACATAACATTGGAAGAATAGAGAAGGAACCTAAGAGTATCTGGGTGAGATGGTCCATTCCATGGTTTTCAAAATCAGACCAGACTGGACAGTTGGATCGGAAAAACCGGGAACCTGTCAGGTGACCAGTTCCGTTTTCCCTAAAAATCGGATTTCCCTCTAAAACCGTTGATTTTGATCAGCGAACCATTGAACTGGGCGGTTAATTGTTTGAGCAGTTTTGACTGTTTTTTATTTTTTTGAAATTCTTTTATTTTCTTGTTAGAACGGGCCGAGTATTCAATTCGAACATTTGACCCGATAATCAGACCCCTAATCGGTTCGATTTTAAAAACCATGGTCCATTCCAAATGAAGCTGTGATCAAGATAAATTCTGATGCGTCAAGTAAGAGTGATGGATCGACCGCGATTGGTTGTATTGTGAGAAATGACAAAGGAGAAGTGTTGATCTATAAAAGTAAGTTGGTGGGTCATTGCTCCATCAAACACTATGGAGGCTTGGGCTGCCTTGGAAGCACACATCATTGCCAAATCATTTGGGAAGTTTAGCATTTTCATCGAAGGAGATTCAGAACTGTCTCAAAGGCCGATATCCTTATTTCTGATATCCTTATTTTGGATCTTTGGATCGGATTGGATAATCAGATCTAAATTCAGGTCATATATATATTTTATTTATATTGTATTTTGTAAATTTTTGTATATTATTTACTTTTTAATAAAAAAAATAGTTGAAAAAATACTTATATTTTTTGTTTTTCTTTATTTAAACTGTTACATTTTCTTTTCCTTTTAATAATTTATTAATTTTTAAAAATAATATCAGATTGGATCAGATTCAAATATCCACATCCTGATTGAATTTAAATAAATATTTATGGTGAGATCCAATCAAATCTTTAGATCGAATTTGAATATAATCCAATCCGTTTGTATTCCTAACTAATCAAGTTAACTTTTTAAATTTGGAGGGTCAACCTCTATAAATATTAGCTTAGGCTGCATTTGTTTTGTGGTGTAAAACGTCATTGTCAGTTTGATTTTGTCGATGTTAGTTTACAATGTAAAACGTTAGATCTCTGATTTGATCTTATTGACATTTCAATAGAGTGGAGTTTTATAAAATTTTACATTGATTATTGATATAAAAACTAATCTGTGACATCCACGCAGTCCCAACGCAACCTTATACAGAACTAGTAAAATTGATCGACATCCACGCAGTCCCAACGGACAAACCTGTGACAACGACATGCATTCTATGTTGGTCCGTGGCCAGGCCACCATTTATTGCAAGTAGAAAAATATTATTTTTTGGATAAACAAGTAAAAAATATTTCAGGGACTCGACGTATATGATAAATTGAATAAGGATGGAGGCCAAAGCGAATTACATTAATAACTTGCATTGTGGAGAGTCTCGGCCTCGGGGTGATAACTGATAACCTCCGACCCGGGAGTCCGGAGTCCGGACCACTGCTACGAACTACGAAGCCCACAATTTACAATGCAAATATCCTGCCAATAACAATTGTTTAAGTTAATACACGACTGATTATTTGATTAATGTATTATTTTGGCTTGTAGTAATTAGCAACTGTACAACAAAACATATTATTCTCCTAATAAATTCCTTGAACGATGAGCATTTGCATAATATGCCCTTTTAAGCCCTTATTCATTAATTAAATAATTAAAGTTTAACAAAATTAATTGCTTAATCGTTATATTAGTGATGATAATCAAGGGTTATTTTAGTCAACTACAACAGCTTTTAACTTTTCAAATTTCAAAATATAAGTAATATATATTTTTTTGTTATTACTTATTTTCACCTGTAGACACTGTGTAGTACTTTCGCTTTACCTTTTTAGGAAGTTACACTGCTCGCTCACACTCATAGTCTCATACCCCCATCAAGGCTGAACTTACTCCTCCAGTCCTCCGTCCTCTCCCTTCCCGCATCTCCTCCCTCTGTTATGCTTATGCACATTGAAAACTTGAAACCCCATTCCATGTCTATATGATCCCTCGAGACCACCTGAAATCCTCTGATATCGACAGTTATTTTTTGAAATGGCAGAAATCCACATTCTTGCAACATTTCTTTCTATTCTACTCATTTTAAGCTCGGCTCCAATGGTGGAATCTGCCATCGGCGTAAACTGGGGGACAATATCTTCTCACAGGCTCTCACCCTCCATTGTGGTCGATCTCATCAAGGAAAATAAGATACACAAAGTCAAGATCTTTGATGCAGAGCCAGATGTTCTTTTATCTCTAATGGGGAGCGGGATTGAGGTTATGGTAGGGATTCCAAATGAGATGTTGGCCGTATTTAGTTCATCTCCTGTAGCTGCAGATTTGTGGGTTCGCCAGAATGTGTCCAGATATATGGTTAAAGGTGGCGTTGATATCAGGTATATATGCATGTATTCTGTCCGTTTTTTATTTTATTCCTCTCCTGCTTGCTCGGTCTTCATATTTTGTTGCTTAAATATTCTGGATTTAGATTGATGTAAATCTTCTCTCTCGATATGCTTTTGTTCTGCTTATTGCCTGGTTGAGATATTCTATCTTTTCAAGCATTGGTCTTACGATCTCTGAACTGACGTCTTTATCTATTTTTTTATCGGTTTCCTTTATATCTATTGTTTCTATCAATATTTTCTCTTTGGTTGTTTCATATATACATACTTAGTAGTATCTCTTATTTGCTATTATGTATATCCGTTAATTTATTTTTTCTTTTTTTTTTTTTCTTTGGGTGGGGACTAATCACTCGTTCTGTTAAAGTTGGTAGGGCGTGATTCATTGTGACTCTAGTATGTGAGGCTAACTGTTTTTTTTTTTTTTTTTTTTCATTGAAATGGCTGCTTCCCATCCTGCACAAGGTTATTTAGAGGTGCCCCTTGAATGAATTCAGTGTCTTCTCCATTCACTCTTGTATTACAAGACTGTAGATGCCATCTTGGCCTGAAGTGTTTCATTGTTACCCCCTTAAGTGTCTTGGTGGAGCAGAACCCACGTTCAACAAATATAGCACCATGTCCTGAAGAAATAGAATCAGGCACCATTGACATGTCAAGGACTAGCATGTTCTCTCAATGTTAACATACTATTCATCCTTAGCATTGTCACGAACGATTTTTTTTCCAAGTGAGCTATATTTACTTGATTTCTAAGACAATACTGTTGTTAACTTTGTGATTTTTTTTGCTTCTTTCACAATTCCCTATCTTGGGTACAACTTCCAAGTTAGAAAATGATTTTTTTTATCACACTCCACTCCTTGGCACCTTGCTCCTCATCTCTTTTGAGTACGATACTTCCTACCATCAGTTCTTAAAATTTTCATATATGAATACTAGAAGTTTATTTTTTTTTATTTGTTACTCCATGTATTGTGCATAGGCTAGGTGTTAAGATAGTTCTTGGTGCAATTGTGTGTTTGTCACCTAACTTATACACAATACATGCATATATTGTAGGCATTAAGTTTTACGATAGAAGAACAATTAATGGACCACAATGGCTGAAAGTTTTCACACTAGAAGTTACCCATGTGATGCACAGATTAATGCTGCAAGGGCATTTGTTCAAAAATGAAGTTTTCAATTACACTAGTTACTAGTAATAAAATATGAATTTTTAATATATTAATTCTTAAATGATTAAACAAAGCTATTATGCATGTATACAATCACTATTTATAATTGCAATAGCAGAAAATTTATATAAAAATTAATTATTTAATATATTTGTATTTTCTTGTAATTTTAATTTTTCTTAATGAAGTGAAAAATTCACAGGTGAGTTTTCTTCCATGCATCAGTAATAACAAAGTGGTCAAAACGATCCAAAAAACTACATTTATGGATCTTATAGTGGCTCTAGAACTCAATAGCCTAAGATGAACTCACAAGCATTTTGTGAATCTACCATACTCAACATCCATATGTGAAATAAAAACTTGAAGAATCGTAGTTCTTCTTTCAATCAATTTGTCAGTTGTCACATTTGTTGTTGGAGTACAGATCAGTCCACATTATGTGTGGTACAATTGCAATACAGCCACCTTTGCCATTATTTGTAAACACTGAACTGAATAACTGCAAGCACTGAATCCAATTACATAAAAGTTAAATTATTTTATTTATTTGTATTTTTCTTGAAATAGATGATGTGAAAAACCCAAGGCTGGTTTGTTTCAACTCTTAAATAGAAAGAGGGAGGATGATTGAAGGGTGAGGACTGAAGAAGAAAAGACAAGGGAGGGAGGTATAATATTCCTAATTAGTATTAGGAAGATGAGATAGAAAAGGAAAGCTTGTAGGAGGGATGTGATGTGGGGATAGAGGACAGGGGTAGAAAATTGAGATTAAAGGAGAGGTTTTCTAAGAGAGAGGGGGTGCATCATAGGGTATAGGTAATTGACTACACCAAATCATATAGGAACCAACCAATTTTTTACTTATATTTAAAAATAATAAAAAGCAATAGTTGTATGATTTGATGTAAAAAAGTCAAATATATACAATAAATGACAAACTTAGCTGTATGGCTTGATGAAATTTGGACCCTCTTCCCCATTTAAATTCTGGTAAATGGTAATGACTCCATTGTTTACAGTCTATGTGTGGGACGAAAGAAACAATCGTATCTTTGAAAACAAAGTTAAATCCTTTATAGATTTGATCTCTCATATAACCTACTTGTGTAATATGTGGGTGGTTAATTTTTTGGAGTTCAAAGGAGTCTCATTGAATGACTTTCAAAGTAATGTGGTGGAGATCCTCAACTCCCCCAGAATTCTAAGCAGTCCCAGAATCTTTCCTACTTGGGAAGAGGAGGTGATGTCAAATTTTGATGGAAGTGCCCTGGGTAATCTGGAGCAGTGGGGATTGATGGTGTATTCAGGAGGGCTGGAAGTTTATGGTGGATTTCAGTGGACTGATTGGAAATGCTGATTCTACAAAGGATGACATTCTGTCTGCACTTAAAGGGCTCCTAACTGCGAAAGAGTTGGGACTGTCTTTCCTAGCCATTGAAGGTGATTCTGTTAATACTATAAAGTGGCTCAAAGAGAAGGATGACATCCCTTGGAGGATAGCTCACTAGCTGGCTGAGGCAAGAGATATTATAGATTCCTTGACTGTAATACTTAACTGGCTTCCTAGGGAATTAAACTCTTTAGCAGATGTCTTGGCCAGGTCTGGTGTCCACAAGGAAGCTCTGTTTAATGATAGAACTTGCTTATGTAACTTCTATTTTTTTGACTTGTTTACTTTGTACATCATCTCATGTACCCACTTTGATTTCTTAATATAATCAGTTATTTATTCTGAAAAAAAAGTGTATATTGCATACTAGTTTGAAAAATCTTTGCGTTTTCCACATTTATCTTTGTATGCTAGTTTGAAGAGTTTCATGAGTGCATTTTCTACTTGCTCTTAATGTCCACAATTTGATTACAGGTACATTGCTGTTGGGAATGAGCCCTTTTTAACGAGCTACTCAGGACAATTCCAACCTTATGTCATGCCTGCTTTGCTCAACCTACAGCAGTCCTTGGCAAAAGCAAATCTGGCAGGATTTGTGAAGCTAGTAGTTCCTTGCAATGCTGATGCTTATGAGTCTACCCTCCCTTCTCAGGGAGCCTTCCGGCCGGAACTAACACAAATCATGACTCAATTAGTTTCCTTCCTCAGTGCAAATGGCTCCCCGTTTGTAGTCAATATCTATCCCTTTCTAAGTCTTTATGGAAACTCAGATTTCCCACAGGACTATGCATTCTTTGAGGGAACAACTCACCCGGTTGCAGATGGGCAAAATGTTTATTACAATGCATTTGATGGAAATTTTGATACTTTAGTTGCAGCTCTCAACAGAATTGGATATGGTCAGATGCCAATAGTAATTGGTGAGGTAGGCTGGCCCACAGATGGAGCCCTGAGTGCAAATCTCACTGCTGCAAGGGCCTTCAATCAGGGCCTCATAAATCACATCCTGAGCAACAAGGGAACCCCTCTGAGACCAGGAGTCCCGCCCATGGATATTTATCTTTTCAGTCTACTTGATGAAGGTGCTAAGAGCACACTTCCTGGGAACTTCGAGAGGCACTGGGGGATTTTCTCTTTTGATGGCCAGGCGAAGTACTCTCTGAACATGGGCAATGGGGTATTAAAGAATGCAAAAAACGTCCAATATCTTCCATCAAGATGGTGCATTGCAGACCCAACCAGGGATCTTTCAGGTGTGGTAAGTCACATTAAACTTGCTTGCAGTGTTGCAGATTGCACAACACTCGTCTATGGGGGTTCATGCAATGGAATTGGGGCCAAGGGAAATATTTCTTACGCATTTAACAGTTATTATCAGCTGCAAAAACAGGATTCACAGAGCTGTGATTTTGATGGGCTTGGACTGGTTACTTTCCTTGACCCTTCAATTGGTGACTGCAGGTTTCTGGTTGGAATTAGTGACACTAGTTCTTCCAGTGGACCATGTGGTGGTTGGTTTGCAGCTTGGGTTATGGTTCTGTGGATGTTTGAGTTTCTAAGAATTATGGGTTCTTTGTAATGTGGAAGTGGTTTCTTGAGTGGGTTTTTCTCGGTCCCTTCTGAAACCTATTGTAAAAGTTATACATTGAAGAAAGAAAACTACAGTTACTGAGAGTGTATTCAAAGGAGAGTTTTATTTTAGAGATTATAGTGGTTGTATCTTACAAGAAAAGATGGTAAAAATTATTCTCCCATTAGGCTCTTCCTCTATGAAAATTTCTCTGAGCAAAGACAAATGGAGGTGACTCATCACCTCTCTCTATATATATCTTTGTACATGTAAACTATACACAAGAATGAGAAATTCTTGCTTTGTTTTTCTATCTCGATACCATTCTTACATGGTATCAGAGCGGCAATCCGCATCTCCTTGCTTCCTCTGCATTCCTCGTTTCTTTTATGCAAATCTTGATTTGGTTCGAGTTCGGTGGATCTTGATCAAGCTGTGCTTCCTCTACTCAGTGATTCTTGATCCAGTCGTGCTTGCTCGGTTCAACGATTCTTGATCTGGTCATCTCCCTACAACTCTTGACTCAACTGCAATCGGCGCTTTCTTGATTGAGCTCTTTCTTTGCAACTGTTCTTGCTATTTACATGGAGATTGAACATAACTCTCCTTATTCTCTTTCTTCTTCGGACAGTCTAGGAATGATGCTTGTGTCCTTTCCTCTCACTGGCGACAGTTATCCCATGTGGCAAAGAGTAATGATCAATGCCTTGAAAGTAAAGAACAAATTAGTCTTTGTTGATGGATCTCTGCCAAAACCAGCAGCTGGTGCTGCAGAATTCAGTGCTTGGACCAAATGTAATGCAATGGTCATTGCGTGGATCTTCAACTCCTTAGCAAAGGAAGTCTACAACAGTGTAGCATTCGTCGACACAGTAGTAGAAATTTGAAAAGAACTCCAGGATCATTTTTCACAAGGAAACATTCCTCGGATATACGAATTGAAGCGAGACTTGGCACTGTTGTGTCAAGACGATCTCACTGTCAGTGCATATTTTACAAAACTTAAGACACTTTGGGATGAACTAAATTCTCTCACGGTGTACCCTGAATGTACTTGTGGAGCTGCCAAGATTTTTCCAATGGAGCGTGACAGAGACAGAATCCATCAATTTTTTATGGGTCTCAACGGATCGTTTAATACGGTTCGATCAAACATTCTTGGATTTGGGCCTTTGCCTACCTTAAACAAGGCCTATGCCCTCATAATACAAGAGGAGCGTCACCAACAAATGATGGTTCCCTGTTCTTTGCAACCTGAAGCTACAACACTCACAACAAGGGATAAAGGTACCGGGGTGTCACGACCAAAACTCCGGTGTGACCATTGCAAAAAGAATGGCCACACCAAGGATCGATGTTATGCTCTCTTTGGATATCCTCCAAATTGGAATCGGCACCGAAATGAAAAAACGCCAATTGATGACTCTGGTAAAGCCACCCGATCTGCTGCTCTTACAGCTACAGATAATACAAACCAACCAAATACATCAATGAATCAGAACTCACCGGTGGTTGGCCTAACTATGAACCAATACACTCAATTGATCTCTCTTGAATAGAGAATCAATTGACTTTGCAGCCTCAGTCTCAGTTGGTAAGGATACTGTTCTTGTCATTGATTGGATTATTAACAGTGGTGCTTTAGACCACATGGTATCAAATGATGCCTGTTTGATACCTTTGTTAATGTCACACCCACAAGCATCCGTCTTCCAGATGGATCATTGACCCGCACAAATTTGCGTGGATCCATCACCATTGGGTCACATATCCTTCAAGATGTTATGCATGTTTCCACATTTCATTGCAATCTTTGGTCTGTAAGCAAGATTACACAACAGCTAAATTGCATTGCCATTTTCTTCCCACATTATTGCATCCTTCAGGACCCACTCTCCAAGATTGTGATTGGGACGGGTGAGCTCCGCAATGGGTTATACCATTTCAGATTCCACCACTCCACCAGCATTGGTCATTCGATTAGTGTTCATTAGTCCACCACTGTCAGTTCTTCAATTTGGCATATGCGTTTGGGGTACCCTCTCGATCTCGTTTAGCTCTCATTCATGGGATCTCCATTTCTAATTTGAAGATATGTTGTGATGCATGCCATCGGACCAAACAAGCTCGTTTTCCATTTTCGATCAACAACACTCGTAGTAAAGAACCTTTTTCTTTGGTACATTGTGATATATGGAGAGCTACAAAACCCCCTCTCATTGTGGTGCTAGATATTTTCTTACCTTGGTAGATGATAACACAAGATGTACTTAGGTATACCTATTAAAGCGCAAGTCAGAGGCTGGTCAGTACTTGATTTCTTTTTGTGCAATGGTCACTAGATAGTTTAATACTTTTTTTAAACAAATTCGTAGTGATAATGGCTCTGAATTCTTGTCTAGGCCGGTTCAACATTATCTTACTTCACAAAGGATACTGCATCAAACCTCATGTATGGACACACCCCAACAAAATGGGGTGATAGAAAGAAAACACCGTCATCTATTGGAGGTGGCATGGGCATTGATGTTTGAAGCCTCCCTTCCAATTGCCTTTTGGGGAGAATGTCCACTCACTGCAGTCTATATCATAAACCTACTACCCACCCCATTACTATCTAATGTCTCTCCATATGAAGCCTTGTTTCACAAATCCCCATCCTACCATCACCTGTAGGTTTTTGTTTGCCTTTGTTATGCCCAATTACAATCATGTCCACATGACAAATTTGTCCCTTGAGCCCATCCTTGTGTCTTTGTGGGCTACCCACATGGTCAACGTGGCTACAAAGTTTACAACCTAAAAACTCATAAAATCTTCACCACAAGAGACGTCATTTTTTATGAGAATCATTTCCCATTCAAGAATGGGCCATTACTTACCCAACCCAACACATCTGTCATTCCTTTACCACCTTTAGACGATTTTGATTACTCTAGCCCACCAACCACCATTGACACTACCCAACACCAAACCCTCACAGGCCAATCTCTTATGACCGAACCCACTCAAGCCATCAATCCTACACCACCAACACCACTTCCACATAACCACGTTGACACACTTGAACCCACTACCAATCATCCAGTGGACTCTCCATCATCACCCATCACCCGCCCACGCCGCAATACCACTATCCTTATTCAATTCCATGACTACATTTATCAACTTCCTCCTTCACTAGCCCAATCCCATCTTGCTTCCCTTCAAGATGAACCCAAGACCTACAACCAACCAGCCAAAGACCCACGATGGTGTCAAGCTGAAGGGATGAGAGATCCATCATATGGATGGCCGAACCTTGCAGGAAGGTAGGGCGAAATTTCAAAAATTTTTCTCTCTCCCATCTGGGAATCACATTCCCTGTTTTAGAAAAACTGTATTTTTCAACGATCAATCTTGACCAAGAACCAAACCAGATCTGAACCAAAACAGTAGGAGAGGGATATACCTGATACGAAGAAATAATATCTTCCAATAGAGGTATTTACGCCCAAGGAATGATCCAAAGACTGCTTCCACTGAAGATGACACAGTGCAGGATGGAGTAGAATCAACAGTGTTCTTCCAAAGAACCAAATCCTTCACCAAGAATTCGCTGGAGGGTAGGTGAGCAAAAATCCCAATCAGTTTTTCACCAAAAACTGATATCAAGAATGCTTCTTGATTGCTCCTATAACAATGGAGATCAAACTGGCTATGGCGGCAACTGGAGGAGAACGCAGGGAGAAGATGGCGCGGTCACACTGTTGTTGTCTTCTCTCTGTGCGATCTGAGATCTGATCTTTGGAATTTGGGATGGGCTGAATGGTTCGCCCCCTGCTCCTTTTATAGACTTAAAGAGATAAGCTCCTAATCCCATTAGGAGTTTCCTGATTCAAATCCTTATTTGAATCTGGACTCTCTTTAAGAGATAAGGATAAGTCCTTATCTTATCTGCAGATTAGATCAACTCTCTCCTAATCTCATTAGGAGGTTTCCAGGTCCAAATTCAGATCTGGACTCTCTGAGTGGATAGGGTAAGACCCTATCCTATCCGCTAATCCAATCCCAGATCTGCTCCTCTCTTTAATTAGTCCAACTAAACCAGTTCGAAATGGGTTTTAGGCCCAATAAGTCTATCTGCTCAGTAACCCTCCAAATTGCTGCCCAGTTGGGCTTCTTTGTATGGCGTGGGACCCAAACATTGATCTACACATCAGCCACATGGGTTCAGCCCAGCCTTTGTTACAAGGCCTGGCCGAATTCACTAAAAAGACAGTGAACCCCTTGAAGCCCATCACATGGGCTCCTAATGGGCCCAACACTTACACTAAGTGGTCCCTGGGCCAAGCCACCTTATAAAAACCCAGGGACTGTGGGTAGATGCAAGATTAGCCCATCAGGTATTACCATCGATGGTCTTACACTTAACCTCTCATCCCATAATGATCAAACACTGCCCGACAAGAGAGGACCTCTCCCTCGGCTGCAAGGAACAGTGCTGCACTCTATACTCACATGGATCCCGATAATTAAAACCTTTTGCAAACATTTTGAAACCATAATATATATGTACATCCGTATATAAATATATTTTGCAAAACAAATTTCAACGATTGAAATCGGCTGCCGGTAGTCTTGGTTTCCATCAGAGAAAGTGCATCCCCGATCATTACCTTTATCCGACAAAGGGGCTGATCCTGTTACTATGATCACCCACTCAGATGAATTCTCGGACTGTCCCAACATACCTAGGTTTTGACCCCCGCTAAGGATCTCACTGATTGGCATATCAAAGACAGCCCAATCCGACACATAGTGTAGCATCATAATCGAGTCTAGGGGTCAGGTGTAACTTTCTAGTTTTGCCCACTAATCACCAAGGTCCAAGGCAATACTGGAAATCTGGTCCGGTTCAGGGTTTCAAGTAAACCTACATTGCATGTACCTCGGGTCTCATCCTAGCAGTTGAGACAGGCCACCCCAACACTTGGCGGCACATCAGTATCAGTGCCTTAGTAGGATAAATCTCCCCAGACTTATCCAACGGTTGTGAACATTCTAAGCTAACACAAGTCTCATAAGTGTCTAGTTTAAGGGTATTACACAGAAACGCACCACTATAACATAAATCAAATATGTACTTTATTCATTTACAATAAATGTCATAATGTATATCAATCTGATTGGAGCTAAGGACATACACTGTCTAACACTTGGTCCATTGTACCACTACCTCCTGGCAAGAAACTCATTGGGTCAAAGTGGGTCTAAATACAAGGCTGATGGTACTATAGAGCGCTTCAAAGCGCGACTTGTTGCAAAAGGTTACACTCAAATTGAAGGCCTTGATTATCATGACACCTTTGCTCTAGTGGCTAAAATCGACACTATTCAATGTTTACTCGTAGTTGCAGCCATCAAAGGTTGGGATTTCCATCAGCTAGACGTGAACAATGCTTTCCTTCATGGAGACCTCCATGAAGAAGTCTACATGACCATTCCGTAAGGCTTTGGGCATGCTTTTCCCAACCATATTTGTAAATTGAACAAGTCTCTCTATGGCCTCAAGCAAACCTCTGGAATGTGGTTTGAGAAATTCACATTGTCACTGTCATCCTTGGGTTACAAGCAATCGCCATCTGATCATTTTTTCTTCACACTTAAGTCGGGATGCTCCTTTGTTGTTGTTTTGGTATATGTTAATGATGTCATCATTGCAGGAAATGACACCACTCGCATTTTCACTCTTAAGCAACACCTAGATAATCTGTTTCGGATCAAAGATTTTGGCCCACTTAATTTTTTTCTTGGACTAGAGGTATCTAGATCAAGTGCTGGCATCTTTCTCAATCAACAGAAGTATGCTCTTAACATCATCCAATAGACAAATATGATGGATTGCAAATCTTGTCCTACACCCATGGAACCTCAAAGACGTTTCACCGACACCTCTAGTCCAGCATATTCAAATCCAGTCCAATATCGTCGTTTGATAGGTTGCCTTATCTACTTAACAACAACACGACCAGACATTTGTTTTGTTGTGAACTATTTAAGTTGATTCATGCAAAACCCCAAACAAGAACATTTTGATGCAACTTTGCGAGTGGTACGCTACATCAAAGGCACTATGACCTATGGCATTTTCTTCTCAACCTCCAGTCCTCTCCAGCTCCATGGATTTTGTGATTCTGACTGGGCCAGTTGCCCCTTGACTTGTTGCTCCACCACAGGCTATTTGACTTTACTTGGAAATTCTCCTCTATCATGGAAATCAAAGAAGCAACACATTGTCTCTCGCTCCTCTGCCGAAGCAGAGTATAGAGCCATGGCCATTACTTCTTTTGAGTTAGTGTAGTTAAAGAGGATTCTTACTGAACTACAAGTCAATCTCTCCACACCTCCTACTCTTCACTGTGACAGCAAAGCCGCATTACACATTGCTGCCAACCGTCTTCCATGAGTGCACCAAATACATTGAAATTGATTGTCACTTTATCCGTGATCTCATCCAATGGGGCGAATTGACAACCACTCATATTTCTAGCACCTCACAGCCAACAAATCTCTTCACCAAAGTTGTCTCCACAGAGCGTTTTTTTTTCTCTTGTCCAAGTTGGGCATAAAACCAACCGACAGCTGTAATCTGCCATGTGGCCACGTGGGCAAATTCGGTGACTCATCACCTCTCTCTCTCTCTATATATATATCTCTGTACATGTAAACTATACACAAGAATGAGAAATTCTTGGTCTGTTTTTCTGTCTCGATACCATTCTTACAACAGAGGATCAACCTATGAACATAAGTCAGCGCAGTGCACACTCGCAAACTCACGAATTCAAAATACGGCCATGAAATCATAATAAGAAGATTTTCTTTTTTATTTTTTTGGTAACTATATATAAGACGGTTTAGATATTCGTCCAAAACAATAAGATTCCTTACTTCACAACCAAGGCTGTCTCATTGAATGTCCGGCTCTAATAATATTCAAAAGCTCTAACGAATTTTCTACGAGTGACCTGGGGTTGCTATAGGTGCCAGATAAGTTGTGTTGGGGAAAAATAGCTCTGCCATACCATCCTTATTGGATTTAAAAATAAAAAAGCATGTATGTGCTGCTATGTAGCAGAGATCAAAAGTGACAACTTTTGCCAGTGAAAAAGAAGGGACGAACCCTGTCTTACTTTGAAAACATTTTTACAAGAGAATTTACTGATTCCGGGTATAGGTCACACAAATTGTTGTACTTCTTTTACCTATCACGATGATCAGGCACCTTACAGGAACACTACTATTTACAGAACACAGAAGAACCAAAAAAAAAAAAGTCTTGCTTCTGGATGTAAATCTACCCCATCCCTAGAAGTTGCTAAATTTTGTTATGGAGATTAGTTAGTAAAGCTTTATCCTTGTGGATATATGGGCCCGGCAAATAGGACATGATAACAAGTCTCTTCCACAATCATAGCATGTCTGCAGAAAAAAGAGCAGCCAATGATAAGCAATCAAAATCTTGCAACGAAGTGCTAAATTCTGCAGCAGCCCTACCTGATGGCCACATCCAAAAGCAAGGTCCTTGGCATTCCAGAAGCATACAGGACAAGTCTGTCAAGCAAAGAAGTGACAATCAGAAGTTAAAACAAAGAGTTAGTTATATGATCCAAAGCTCTAAAGCCAGCTAAACAGCTAAAGCTAATTCAATAAACACAAATGAGTTTCATGTTTTTGAAGAAACATGTAAATTTGTATGCAAGAGACAGTTTCTCGGCAAGGATAAATTTTCATTTGTGTAGTCGGCAAACATTGCCAAGGACTATTACCCAATTATAGCCCTGTTTATCTGGGATATTGGGACGGATAGACTGGATACAGACCTCACTTTGGCTTTTCTTTTCCCTCCAAAAATGGCCATCTTCAGACTCAAAACTGTATTCTCATTCTTGCATCCTGATATTTTACCATTGCACCAAGCAATGTGACCCCTATATGGGCACAAATTGCTGAACCGTTTTAAATCTTGTGTCTGCTCTGTGCTTGCTTGTTTTTATGCTTTGGTGGCTTTTTGGTTTCTAATTTAACATCAATAGTCTTAAACATCACAGATCAGGTCACAGTGTCAGGGACTTTGATGAGTTCACATGCAAGTTTCAGTTCAATAGCTGATTCCTATATAGCCAAAACAAATTCTTTGAAAATCCAAACCTCTAAGTCACTTTTATCTGAAGTATTTTGCAGTATGGAAAAACCTTTTGTACACTTGTATAAGCCTACACACCTGGTTGTTGCGTTGACTTGCAACATTACGTGAAGGATATTCTTCCGGAGGAGTATAAGTGCTGTTATATCCAGTACTATCTGCTGGAGTATAGGCATTGTTGTGATATCCAGTACCATACTCAAAGCTGCTCGATCGTGAGTACCTAGAACTGGAATTTCCAGAATTGTAACCAACAATTGGAGGAGGTATAGGAATCCTCTCTTGGATCCCTTTCCTGCGACTGCACAAAGACAAAGAAATGAATCACTTGTTTGTCAATCGGAATCTAAGTCCAGTCCTACCAAAAGTAGAAAATGGATTCAGTAACTATACCCCAGGAGCTGGAGCTCTAATGTTGCTTTGTACTGTGAAGGTATTTCCATCAGGGCAGACACAGCAAACTCTGTTTCCTTTTTGCTGGCAGGAATATTTCTTGACATGAGCTCTGTGAAGTTCACAAACTGCACAGAACAATCATAATCATGTAATGGCCCATGGAAATTGAATTAAATGAGTCATAAGTATTCCTAGACTCCTAGTTTAGATTTATCACCTGAAAGTTGTCAAATGCTCGAGCAGGAATATTGTCGTCAAACTGTCGCATCATGTCCCAGGGTCCATCACCAACACCCACCAAAACAATTGACAACGGGTAGTCACTACAAACAGGAGAAGTAGGCAATCATAAGGAATCCCAGATTATCTTAGATTATACAAAACTCTGCATGAATGTTGCATAAGATTACCTTGCTTTGACGATTGCATTAATTGTATCATGTTCCTGTGGACTCAACTGGCCAATTTCTGTATCAATGCTCCTTGTAACCTGAGGCACCACATTTATTATCATCAAGATCATCAATTATGAAAATTCATTGACAAACAAAATATAAACCAACAGCATTGCAAAAGCAGAAATTAAAATCTTCTCAAGTTATCCAAAAGTGACTCCAAATATCTAGGAAAATGACTCTAGGAGAAACTCCAGTAATCCTACTTTGTAATTCATAATTGAAAAATAGCATAGGGCAGACAAATGGCACAATGCCTGACCTGTCCATCTGCAATGATCATAAGAACATGATACTGTCCACCACTATTATCCACAATTCCAATTGCAGTCTCAATTATCGGAGCAAAGGATGTTGGCCCTATTGAAAAGAAGAGTAGAAGTCTTGATCAGAATATTTGACATCAAATGAACAAGAAAGAAAGTTGAAAGAAATTTACACCAACCTGCCAAGCGAAGCCGTGGAACTAATTCCCTATAACGTGTCAGTGCTTCCTCAAAGCCATTACAGGGCCTATTGTCTGGATAAAAGCTGAAAACTTCTTGGTCATGGGTTGATGCTGCAAGACGGGCATGATTGTTGCTCAGATCCAATAAAATCAAATAATAGTTAACTATAATAGTAGGTGAGATGCATAAATCTGTCATTTCTGTTACAGTGAGTCCTAACCATCTCCAAAGCCAAAACAAGGAATAAGGTTGTCCTCATCAAAAGCTGAAAGAGTCCTTCCAATGATAGATATTGCCTGTTCATAGGGGTTTGGAGAGTCTCCCAGGTGATGCAGGCTCCTACGGTCGAACGATCTTGCACCTGTCCATTCATTGCTCTTTGTGAAATCAATTCCAACAATGAGATTGGAAGATTCCAGACCAGATTGGGCAAGAGCATCTGTCACCTAAAACAAAAAAAAAAAAAAAAAAAAAAAAAAGAGGGGAAAAATTTTTATCTAATGTAAAATATCAGAGAAATGGGAAAACTATTGGATGGTATAATCTTTGTTGCTAAAACTCCCAGAAAGAACCATTTTCAATGCACGAAACACAACAGTTTGAACAATAGATCATGTAATGTGCTCAGTTTGTAAAAATGACTAATAAGAATAAAATAATGTGTTGTGCTCTTTTTGCCTTTTCTCCTTTTGTTCATTATATATTTATAGCAGGAACAAACATGTACCATAATACCCAGATATATGTAGAGTGTCATGTTGTGCCAGAGTCAGAGACTTCAATTTTCATTGATAATTCTGTCTGATGCATTGCCAAGACCTGCTCTTGCCATATCAGGGCATCATAGAAACAAGATGCCACAATCAAATAAATTTCAATCTTTTTAAGTGAAAGTTTAAGACTCTTTTTGCTAAACGAGCTGCAATAGTAGCAAGAAGAAATAAAAGACTTGGTTGTACACACAAGGGCTACATAAATGAATAAGGCCAACTTTTAGTTTATCAACATTCACATGGTTCCAGCTTTTATTGAATTCAAGATTCAAAAGAGTTCTTATGGCTGTTAAACGAAATAGGAACAGATGATGTAGAAGAATCACTGTACCTGTTCAATGGAATTGTAATTGTCAGGAATCCTTGTATACTTTTTCTGTAGTCGACTTCTTACATCACGCTCAACATAGTTGCTAGAATAGGAGGGATAATAAGGTGAAGCATTAGGAATTGGCGGAGGCCCATAATCATACGAGGAAGGGTAGTGGCCACCCCTTCTGGACTGTTTGCCTCCCATTTAACACCAAGGAACCTTTTAATTCTGCCTTTCAGGTATGTAGCACTGATCAAACCTTCCATTCACGACCAAACCTGAAGATAGATTGACCTCAATTCATGAATTTTTCTGCAATAGCAAACCTCGAACAAAGAACATGAGAATGAAAATGATTCTCTTATGTAATTCAAAGTTCAATTTCTAAACAATTCCCCCCCCCCCCCTGCCCATAGAACAGAAGCCAATTAAGCCAATTAATAATAGAGAGATTCCATTAAAAAGAGAACATCATAGACATGGAGAAAATACTAGTCAAATTCTCTGAATCACATTGAAGTGTAGTGCTCCAGAACCAAGGATTAAAGCCCAATACAACATTAAACAAATCTACAATGATATTCCAAGGCAAAAAAAAAGCAGATTCCAATACTTAGAATCTCCAATCCAATCTATTCCAAACAAAACGAGACTAAGAAAAAAAATCTAAATAAGAAAACAGAGGGTTTAATATATAAAAATAAGTAAGTAATTACCATTAACAGAGAGCAGCAGAAAGCAGAAAAACCGTTCAAGGATCTGATGCAATACTTACGAAAACTAAGACGAAGTGCTTCCAACTAAAACCAAGAGCGAAGATACAAGGAAAAAAAATTCATGGGGAGGGAGTGTTCGAGGTTATTTCCGTGATAGCAGGGTCGACACTGACTTGTATATCTCTTCCTTTCTCTCACCTAAAAAAGTATTAATTTGAATAGAAACGATTCTGCGAAATTACTTCGAAATGAAAGTATTTTCACTTATTTATTTTTTCCTTCTAGAGTCTTGACCCCACACAACCAAACACCAAGCCCCGAGGGGAATTTTCAGTGGAAGGAAGAAACAAAGAAAACTGGCAGCTGTTGAATTGTCTGAAACTTTGATTGAAAGACTTCTTTTTTCTTTTCCATTGTTCTCTCTCTCATAAATTAACAATGAAACTTTTTTGTCAAATTGGATTAATAATCTCATACCAAAAAAAAAAAAGCGATTAATTTATTAAAATAAGTCGAGCAAACACTACAAATGAGGTATGGGTAATGGGTTGAAAGCCAGATCAATCAATTCATAAAAGAAATATAACGTGGGAACGAGTCAAGAGAGTCGAGACTGACGACCACCGATTATCTTCTCCTCCTCTAGAGATTGATTGAATGGATTATGATTATATACTCAAAATGATTATGTTATCTAAAATAAAAAAAAGATTATGTTGTACTAAAAATGTTAAGCTAATTTGGTTACAAACTAAAACAAGTCCTAGATTTTTTATTTTTTATTTATTTTTTTGGTGGGGGAAAGAAAACTTAAAACTTCATTACTAAAAGAGTGCTAGGACGATGCTAATCAGATGATGACTATTATCTACAAGATCACCGAAAAATTGGTTTTGGGTAGTCCGAATTGGCTGCACACAAAATCACGAATGAACACGAATGCTGATATGCATAAGGTGTAACTCATGGGTCCATGTTAAATAGCAAACAACAGGTAAAAGATAAAAGATAAAGGGGTAAAACTTTTGGGGTTTAATATTAATAAAAGTAATATATTTAAAAGATTTTCAAAAATAGGTTAACTTTTTAAAAATAATATCAATTATGGGCAAAAATACTGTTCATCTTCTTCTTCTTTCACCAGAGCCACCGCCTGCCACCACTCACCACTGCCGTTCATTGCTGCCCGTCGCCGCCTCCGCCTCCGACAACATTGTTGGAGGTGGCCGGAGGCAGAGGTGGCGGCAGCGGTGCTGGTGGTTTCTCTGTCCAATGCTACCACCTCCGCCCACCTCTGCCTCCACCTTCAACAACGTTGCCGGAGGCGGAGGTGGGTGGAGGCGGCGGTGGCGGGTGGTGGTGGACGGCGGCTCTAGTGAACAAATGGCAAGAAGAAGAAGATGAACAATGTTTTTGCCCTTTATTGATATTATTTTTAAAAAGTTAAACTATTTTTGAAAAATTTTTAAATATATTACTTTTATTGATATTAAACCCTAAAAGTTGCCCTTCTATGCTAGAAACCTAAAGATAAATGATAAAAACTTGAAGTTACGTACCCACGTAGGAATGACTCTGGAGTTATTTTAAGGAACAGATGTCAAAAAAGTTTTAAGTACTCATTTAACGTGCTTACAATATCGTGCTCATTTAACATGCTTACAATATCCGTGCCTACCTGATCCGAACTGGTTTCAGTAATTTCATATATGGTTGTAAATACAGAAATACCGAACAAACATGAGACATCCAAATCCCAAATGCTAACTTTGTTCCACTTTCCAAAGGATTTATTATTTATTAATTATAAATTTTATGTACTCTGAACGAAGGAGTGATGCTACAATATGAGTGCAAGTGGTCTGACTGGTCTCAATCTTAAGAGACCAAATCAACCCCCCACAACATCCCACAGCATATTCCTACAGTATATTTAAAAGATTTCCTGATGATAATCTCAAAAATGATGATGTCATCATTAGGAAATATTTCCAGACAGGGATGTGTTATGAGAGTTGTGGGGGGCAATATTGTAGGGGCTGATTTGAACTCCAATCCTTAATATCTGTGGAACCCCACGTGGCTCCGCTCCGCCCCGCCCCTCTGGCCCTTTCCCCATAGAAAGGAAATAAAATAAAAAAGAAATTATGCAAATTCTCCCGATCTATATGACTTGAAGGTTTTAAGAGTCAAGAGAATGGTAGTTGGTATTGTGATTTGTTGGTATTACCGGGTGGGTGGCATAGCCTTCTATCTTAGGCTTATTTATAGTTAAACAAATAAGGACCATGTCAGCTATTTATTTGCTTGGTGTGGTCAATGTTTGACAAAGTCGTTGAAAAAATCTAAACAACTAATCCTATTTGTGGGACACTTGTCCCTTGATCTAAGAGACCGAATAAGTCTAGGTGATTGGTAAAATCTTGGGTAAGGATTTCCAAATTCCAATGGTAAAATTTTGTATTGTTGAGTGCTAAAGGTCGCATTATAAATATGACCCTCTAGTCTGTCAACAAATACATAGAGAAAAAGAACCTCACTTGGACGATTGCCTCCTTGGGTCATAAACACATCCTTTGATTTCATGTTAGAAGAATCAAGCAAGTGTCACAACTGTTTGATTTGTTTTTAGTTACTATTGCAGGGTGCTACAATGGTATCCGAACCAGGTTCTAGCCAAATACAATAGACCTTGCTACGCCATAATGACACTCTCCATTTAAACCCTCTTTTCTTTTCTGTTTTTCCCTAAGAACGAGAGGAGATAGAAGCCTTCTCTTCCTCTTCGAACCTGAGCAGCTACAAGGTGGACATACTATTCAAATCAGTGTTTCATCTTGCGAGTTTTTTTCCGCCATAGACACCACCATTCGATCTATAGAAGTGGTCACTTCTTATCCTCAAATCTAACATATTTGGAAAGAGGCAATTAAACACTATTGCTGATTGACTGAGGCGCTACACTCTATTGATCATTTTCTTTTTCTGTTCTCACATCTGAAACTGAAACCAGCATAGATTGATCAAGGGTTATGTCCTCTAAGGTTCAAAGTATCGGAAATGCAAGGTGTATCAGAAAGCTAATTTTAAAAGACGTATCAAGATATGTTTTGGAAACGTATAGATACGAACGAAAAATCAAAATACGCATGGATACACTAGAAAATTCAAAAAAACTTTAAAAAATATGAATAATAATAAAAATGAGTTTTATGTGATTATAACTAATTTATTTAAATATAAAAAAACATTCTTTAATGATTTATATGAAGTATTGGGATATAATTAGTAACCATTGAAAAATAATACAAGAACTAAAATGTATGTGTATACATACTAATATTTATTAGTTAATATTTTTTTGAAGTCATTTATTAGTTAATATTTATTATATATAGATTTAGGTGATATTTATTATGCATACAAGTTAATATATTCCTTAATTTTTAATAAATAAATTTAACTTGTATCCATCTTATTATTATATAAATACTAATAATCAAATTTATAGCATTTGTTGGGAAACATCCACCAAGACAAAAAAGATTACTTTAAGTATAAAAAAACATATTATTCTAATAAGTAATTGAGATTGGCATAATGGTTAATTAATTAGTGTTGCAAGCAAATGACTTAGGTTCAAAACTTCTTACCTTTAGTTTATGTTTTTTAATAAATTATTTGACTTAAATAACATTTAATGATATATTAAATGCTGTAATTAAAGGTAACTTAAATGAGTATTTAATTAAATTATATTAGTATTTAGTGACGTCTCAAGGCTTAATTAAAATTGATATTAATAAGAGAGAAGATATAAATTAAATTTAAGTTTAAAAAGGAAAGGGAAATTAAATCCAGCTGATACATAATGCATATCAGCCCGTTTTGGGTATGTATCAGCCGATACATACCTGAAACGAACCGATACAAGGCGGACCTGTATCAATTCGATACGGATGAAAACCTTGATGTGGGATTGAAGTGAATACCGAGTGAATTGGGAGAATGAAAAATAAAGAAAAAGAATAATAAAAATTGTGGTAGTGGGATTGGAAGATATATATTACATAAAAAGAGAAGAAACACAAAATTTATATGTATGAGAACAGACCATTCTAACAAAGTCATTAACATATAATTCCCAAAAAAAATACAAATTTTATATGCATCAGAAGAGAACTATGTTACAAATTAAGTTATTAAACATATAATTCTCAAAATAACACGCTATTCATCCTGTGAACCAACCAATATTGTTTGTGGAACAATGCCTTTTATCACCTGAAACTATTCTCAAGGGTATCAACTAATTGCTAATGTCGCAAATAAAACCTTTAATAACCGATATGAAATATGAACAGAAAGGGGTGTCAATGAATTGGATTTAGATGGCATGTACCTGGGTGAGAGTGCAAGCATCCTTGTGAGACAGCGGAAAGCTAACATGTAGATGGCTAATAATGGGTAAAGCTAAAACTTAAACCACCCACTGCAGGTATTCCATCCCATATATAGGTTGTCAAATTTTATTTTGCATTTCTCTGCAAATTTTTCTTTTATTAATTCATATGTAAAATATTCAATAACTTGGCATTATTTTATTTAGTTGATTTGATGCTTCTTTTACCAATTTAGCTCTCTTTTTATTTTGCTTATAACTTTTTGTCACTATATAATGCTTTTTCTTTTGAATTAGTTTGTTGTTGATGGAGGGTAATTTGTCCCGACCTCATCATAGGGGGACACGTGGGTGTGACTCAGCAACCGGGTGACACTCCGATTATCCCGAGCTCCTCCTAAGTAAAGGAGCCCCCGAGCTCCTCCACAGTAAGGGAGCCCCCGAGCTCCTCCTCAAGAAGGGAACGCCCCGAGCTAAGATTCTTCCACAGGCATCCCAAGCAAAGGTACTGCAAGACAGGGATCTCTTGAGCTGAAGGCACTTCGGGGTGAGCTCGGGAGCCTCCTAATAAATTTGTTCCGATAGGCCTAAGTAGGCCGCCTCGGGTAGAATAACCTTAGTATGGTACCTCCAGCTCGGCATAGGGTAGCTCGGTGCAAGGTAGTTTGAAGGAAGACAACTCGTCGTATCACAAGAAGATCTTCCCTAACAACCGTATCTGCCAAACCTGGGGCCTTGCACCCACATCTTTCGCCAGGTGGCATTGTGCCTGCCAAACCTGAGAGGTGTCCCCCGTATGACAGAGTCGTACCCTGCAACAGTGACTTGCGCAACCCTAGCAGGTAATGGCTGCGGTAGAGAATCAGAGGTGGTTATGTCAGATTTGACAGGACACCATTATATAAGAACTTCAACCCTCAAAGAGAAAAGGTAATTGATTTCGCGCTATCTGCACTCTTAGCTCTCCTTGTATTCTCTGCAATTCTCTCCCAGAGTTCTAACTTGATCGTCGGAGTGTTCCCACCGGGCAAACTCCCCGGGAATCCTTCACTGCCTTCTCCTTCTCAGGTGTTGTCCTTCGCCAGCTAGGAGTGACCGGATCACAATACATCATTTGGCGTCGTCTGTGGGAACCGCTTCAAAAAAAGCCTTCCACCAAAACTTTGCAAACTTCAAGCTCTCATGGCTTCCTCCAGCAACACAGGACGCAGTGCAGAAATGAACATCGATGGGGAGCAACTCCAGGTCCCAGCGGTGTGTATTGGATAGTTCACCGTCCCCCTCTTTGCGGATGGAGTTCCCATTCTGAACGTGCCTCAAATAGTGGCACCCGTGAACGCTCCACTCCCTTTCACGATTGGAACAAACCTTCACCGAACCCTCCCTTGTTCCTCCCATGAACGCCCAAAACCAGCTTGAAGACCTGGTGTAGTGCATGCGAGCCATGCAAGCTCAGATGCAACAAGTTCAGCAATTCCAACTATATCAGCAGCAAGTACTGCACCAAGTTTCTCAGCATCACTATCAGCAATAGTTTCCTTTGTTGCCTCAGACCCAGCAGCCGCTTCCTCCTCGGCATCTAGTCGTGCAACAAGTCTGGCCTCGCTGTCAGAACGAGCATCCTTCTCGCCGGGGAGAGACCTCTCAGACCCAGAATCCTCTACAGAGTCAAGTCTCATCCCACGAGAGGAAGAAAACACCAGTTACCCCTGCCTCGCCGCGCGTAGTCAGGTCGGGAGGGTCCCAACCTACCAGGTCCACATCGCCTCAACTTTCCGAGTTCGTGGCCCCGCTTGTAGAGAACCGGTTCGAGGTCTTGGCTACAGACTCCAGGCAAGATCCCTCTATCCGCAGCCATCACCAGCAGTCCGTCCCCCTCCCTATGAAAACTATGCTCAACAATACCGAGGCCAGCAGCATCAATGCAGAGCCCGCCAAAAAGCAGCGAAGACGTCGCCAAGCTCGCCGAACTGCAACGCATAACCTGCCCGAGCTCAAAGGTAAGGAAGAGGTAAGCTCGGGCGAAATAAAAGCCACTCCACTCCTCTTTGTACCATCCCCCCTGTCTCCCGAACTCTTGGTCGTCCCAATGCCCAAGGACTTCAAACTACCTCCCCTGGACAAATATGACGGATCGTTCGACCCGAATGATCACATAGACGCCTTTCAGTCATAGATGCACTTGGCAAGGGCTAGTGAGTCCTGCATGTGCGTGGCTTTCTCCACCACTTTCAAAGGAGTGGCCCGTACATGGTACAAGAACCTCGCTCCCAAATCGATAAGAAGTTGGGCGCAATTCGTGCAAGTCTTCACTTCTCACTTCATCACCAGCAAGCGGTGCCCGAGAACCCAGAAGAGCCTCCTTGGCATAGTCCAGAGGGAAGGAGAACCTATTCGAAGTTACATCAAGCGGTTCAATGACGCTTGTTTACAAATACCTGACCTGAACCCCGCAATTCGGCTTACCGCAGCCAAGAGAGGCATCACGCACAAGGAATTCAAGTGGCACGTGTTGGTTAATCGGCCCAAGACGGTAATCGAGTTCCTCAAGCTTGCAGATCAGTTTATAGGGACGGAGGAGGAAATCAACTAGAAGGGTGAGCAGGTCGCTGAAAAAAGAAAAAGGGAAGCCGAGTCCTCGACCTAGGGGGACAACAAGAAGAAAAAAGACCCAGCTCAGGGGGCAAGGCCAGGTCAGCCTTTTCGAGCTCCACCAGCAAAGAGGACAGACTACACGCCCCTGAACGCAAAGCGGGCCGAGATCCTTATGGCGATCAAGGACGCCCCGTACGTGAAGTGGCCACCCCGGCTGAGAGGGGACCCTAATGTAAGGAATAAGAACTTGTATTGTAGCTTCCATAAAGATGACAGTTATAGTACCGAGAGTTGTAAAAACCTCCGCGACGAGATAGAGGAACTCATCCGTCGCGGATACTTAAGAAACTTTGTACAGAATAATAATAATAAAGCAGGTCGGCATGGGGAGCAAAGTAGAGATGCTCCCGAATCCAGCAGCAGGCAAACAGAGCAGCCGCAGAGGCAGCCCCCGGAAGAGAGACCAATTCGGGGGACCATCCATGTTATTGTCGGAGGATCAATTGTCGCAGGCTGCACCTCAGCTGCAGCTCGGACATCAGCCCGCGAGGTCGGAAGGGAAGACCAGAACCCCCCGAAGCAGCTAAGGACTGAAGAACCGATCTTCATCACGGAGGACGATGCGTGCGGGGTCCACTACCCCCACGATGATGCGCTCGTCGTAAAGATAAGGATTAATGACTTCGAAGTGAAGCGCATCCTCGTCGACTCCGGCAGTTCGGCAGATATCCTCTTCAAGGCAACATTCGACAAGCTTCAGCTCTAAGAGAGCGACCTCAAGCCCGCGAGCACCCCCTTGGTGGGCTTCAGTGGAGAGGAAGTCGGGTCCCTGGGGAGAATCACTGTACTTGTGGAGGTCGGCACCTGGCCTAACATAGTGAGGCTCAACCATGACTTCTTGGTGGTCGCGACTCCCTCCCCGTACAACGCCATAATAGGTCGGCCCATTACCCATGCCCTGCGTGCGATGGTCTCCTCCTACTATCTGGCGATGAAGTTCCCTACGGACTTCGGAGTTGGGGTGGCATGAGGCGATTAGCTTGAGTCTCGCAAGTGCTACGTCGCCACCCTCAAAGGGAAAGCCAAGGTGGCAGACGACCTCGAGCTAGAGCAACCTACGGAGCAGTGCGAGGAGCGAGCTGCACCCACAGAAGAGACCGTCTCCATCCCAACTTCAACAGAGGACCCAGCTCGGACACTCCAGATCGGCGCTTCAATCAAGGAGCCTCTGCGGTCCCAACTGGTAAGTTTTTTACTTGAAAATTTAGATGCTTTTGCATGGTCTGCGGCAGAGATGCCCGGCATAGACCCAGGCATCATCACTCACAGGCTAAATACTGATCCTGTAGTTAGGCCCGTTAGACAGAAGAAACACAACTTAGCGCCGGAGCGCTGGAGAGCAGTTGACGAGGAGGTCGGGAAGCTCCTAACAGCCGACTTTATTAGGTAAGTCCTTTACCCGAGCTGGGTGGCCAACCCCGTTCTGGTAAAAAAGGCTAACGGTAAATGGCGCATGTGCGTCGATTATACCGACCTGAACCAAGCTTGCCCAAAGAACTGCTTCCCACTCCCCATGATCGACCGTCTGGTGGATGCGACCTCAAGGCACGAGTTGCTGAGCTTCTTAGACTTCTATTCGGGCTATAACTAGATCAGGATGGACCCCTGTTGACGAAGAAAAGACAGCCTTCATAACTGAGCTCGGCCTGTACTGCTACAAGGTCATGCCCTTCGGACTGAAAAGTGTCAGGGCAACATTCCAAAGACTTGTAAATAAATTGTTTGAGCCGTTGATTGACAAGAAAATAGAATGCTATGTAGATGACATGGTCATCAAAACTCAGTTTTCAAATGACTTAATAAAAGATTTGCACTCTATTTTTGAATGCGTAAGTTTAATATGAAACTAAACCCAAACAAGTGTGCCTTCGGTGTCACCTCGGGTAGATTCCTAGGGTACATCGTCAATCGGCACAACATTGAGGCCAACCCAAAAAAAATTAAGGCAATCTTAAATATGAGACCACCCCGGAAATTGAAGGAGGTTCAGAGGTTGAATGGCCGTATAGCCGCTCTGAGCCGCTTCATGTCCAAATCGGCAGATCGCTGCTTGCCTTTCTTTAAGGCAATTAAAAGCAAAGGCTTTTATTGGACTGAAGAGTGCCAGCTCGCGTTCGACGAGCTCAAAAGGTACCTCGCCAGTATCCCAGTCAACCCGACCCGAGGAGGGTGATGTTTTGGAGCTGTACCTCTCGACAAGTGACGAAGTGGTCATCTCGGTACTGATAAGGGAAGTAGATCGGGTCCAATAACCTGTCTACTATGTTAGCAAAGTGTTGCAGGGTGCAGAGACGAGCTACCCAGAGATCGAAAAGTTGGCATATGCTCTAGTTATTGCAGCTCGGAAACTTCGTCCGTACTTCAAAGCTCATACTGTCGTCGTCCTCACCAACAAGCCTCTGAGGCAAGTCTTGCTCAAGCCCGAGGTCTCTGGTAGGTTGACAAAGTGGGTTGTCAAGCTCAGCGAATACGACCTCCAGTACAAGCCACAAACTGCTATCAAGGCCCAAGCCTTAGCCGACTTTGTCGCGGAATGCACTTTCAGCGCCGAAGTCCCCAGGCCGGTTGAGCCCGAGGTTCCCAGGCCGGTTGAGCTCGAGCACCGTGAGGTAGCAACTAATGCGGCTTCTCTCCTAGCTTGATCAAACCCGAGCTGGGATGAGGAGCCCTAAATCCTTCACGTAGATGGGTCGTCCAACCAACAGGGCAGCGGAGCTGGAATCGTTCTGTATGGGCCAAGCGGGCTGAAACTGGAGTATGCGCTACGCTTTGATTTTGCGGCGTCCAACAATGAAGTAGAGTACGAGGCGTTACTAACCGGGTTGGCTCTAGCAAACGAAGTGAAAGCCAAACACATCGTCGTCTGCAGTGATTCTCAGCTCGTGGTCAACAATGAAGTGGAGTATGAAGCCCGCGAGCCAACCATGATCGCCTACTTAGCCAAAGTAAGAGAGGCTCTGCTCAACTTCCAATCACACTTCATCAAACAAATACCGAGATCAGAGAACGCTGAGGCCAACACCTTGTCTCGGTTAGCCAGCACCAGTGATAATACCATGACAACCATGTACATAGAGAACTTGCCTTCGCCTAGCATTCTCGGGGGGGCAGAGGAGGTCGCTCCTGTCGTTCAAGCAGATCCGAGCTGGATTGATCCGCTCGCGAGCTTCCTACTACACGAGACCCTCCCTACAGATCGCAACGCCGCCAAAAGGGTAGAGCGTCAGGCGGCCAAATATGTCATAATAGACAAACGGCTGTACCGAAGATCTTACACACTCCCTTATCTGCGCTACTTGCGACCTTCCAAGGCTGAGCCCGTGCTCCGCGACACTCATGAGGACCTATGCGACAGGCACTTGGGGGGCAGGGTCCTCGCCCAGAAAGACCTACGATAGGGATACTACTGGCCAACGATGAAGGCAGATGCAATCAAGCTCATCAGAAAATGTGACAAGTGCCAGAAGCACGCCAACATCCACCACCAGCCTACCGCCGACCTGAAGTATCTCACTAGCCCGTGGCCTTTCGCATAGTGGGGGATCGATATACTCGGACCAATTTCGCCAGCGACAAGGCAGAGGAGGTTCTTGGTGGTGGCAGTTGATTATTTTACTAAGTGGGTAGAAGCTGAACCTCTCACCATGATCACAACCCGGAATGTACATAACTTTTTCTGGAGGAATATAGTGTGTCATTTCGGACTACCCCGAGTACTGATCTCCGATAATGGCAAACAGTTCGAGGATATTAAATTCCAAAACTAGTGCAAAGGTATGGGAATTCAACAAAACTTCATCTCGGTGGCGCACCCTCAAGCAAACGACCAAGCGGAGGTCACAAACAGAGCCATTCTCCGCGGACTGAAGGCACGTCTAGGCCGAGCTAAGGGACTCTGGGTAGACGAGCTACCCAGTATACTATGGGCTTATCGGACCACGGTGAAGACCGCAACAGGCGAGACCCCCTTCAACCTCACTTATGGCATAAAGGCAGTCATCCCAGCCGAGATCGAGGTTCCCACGCTACGTCTAGAAGTGTACAATGACAAAGCAAATGAAGATGAGCTACACACCAACCTCGACCTACTTGACGAGGTACGGGACCTTGCATACATTAGGACCGCGGCCTACCAGCAGAGAGTAGCTCGGTTCTATAACACCAGGGTCAAGAAGCGGAACCTCCGCATTGGAGACCTGCTTCTTCGTAAAGTCATGGTACCTGAGCCTGGTGTTGGTAAGCTCGGGCCAAATTGGGAAGGACCCTACCGAGTAAAGTGGGTGCTTGGGAAAGGAACATATGAGCTCGAAACCCTAGAAGGGAAGCAAGTACCTCGGGCTTGGAATATTGTCAACTTAAGACAATATTACCTATAATTACCGAGCTGAGTGGACCACAAGTCACTCCTAGAGCCTAAGGGCTAGAAAGCCGAGATAAGGACCTTGGTACCCAGTCGCCTCTTTGGCATGGGCGAACTCCAGGAGAGTGGACTATTAAGTCGCTCCCCCAGCCTAAGGGCTAAGACACTGAGCTATGGACCTTGGCACCCAGTTGCCTCTTCGGCACAGGCAAGCTATAGGAGAGCGGACTATAAGTCGCTCCCCCAGCCTAAGGGCTAAAGCGTCGAGCTAACGAAAGACCTCGACACCACATAAGACTTAGGCGCCTCGTTGGCATGGGATAAGTATGTTTAACGCCAAGGCACGGGCAGCTCGGGTGTGAACCCCATGATGCACAGCCTGCCCCGACATACAACAAGTTGAACCCGTTAGGGACAAACAATGTCAGCTTGAGTAGCCCGGGTGCAGACAGTTCGGATATATACCCTACTATGTTGCTCACTCAGGTGTACATCCAGAGTTTACCCCTACTAAGTACTGGGAGACAATTCAAGGTAACAACAGTCGAGAAACCTCCACTTCGAGTACTTGGCTCAATAACTTAACAGTTTGGGGTAAAATAGTTACTTCGGAAAATAAAATAAATTGCACAACACTTGGCAAAAAGTGTATTTTTCATTACAAATGAACTCCGTTACAAAAAGTTTTACAAAAGGAGAAAAAACTAAGCTCGTAGGCTCAAAGTACAAGAATTGCTCGAACTACTTGGAGGACTTCTCGCCCGGGGCTTCCGCAATGGTGCCAGCTTGATCGGCAACCTGGTTTGTAGCGCCGACCTCCCCGATGTCTTCGTCTCCCTCCTCTTCCGAGTCTGGGTCTTCAGCGGCTTCGCGGGCTACCTCTCCCATGATTCATGAGGTGGTGATGGTGCTCACATTGAGTTGTGGGAACTCGTGCTTGATCAACCATTGACTGAGCTTGAAGCCTTTGCGGTAGGCATCCACCATCACCCTGTCGAACTCCTCAGACATAACGTACTCTTGAACGGCCTTGACTTTGGCCTCCTCCATGGCATCAAGAAGGGTTTCAGTTCGCTCCTTAATGTCAGCTTCGAGATTCTCGACCTGACGCTTCAAAGTAGCCTTCTTGCGCAGTAACTCCTCCCTCTCGTCAAACAACTCCTCCCTTTCGCACAGCCATCCCTCTTTCTCTGACCTCAGAGCTGACACATCGCTTTCCAGCCCGTGGATTTGGCCACGAGCTAGCTCCAACTTGGCGTGGGCTGTGCGGGCTGAATCCTCAGCAACCCGAGCTCGCTTCAAGTGCCTCTTGGACTGGAGGGTCAGGGCGTGCATGGCGGAGTTCACCTGCCAAAAGAATGCCAGTTAGTACCAATAAAGCAACAAGTACAGAAGTTACAAAAACAATGAGACTTACCACCATGGAGTGGGTAGCCGCTCGAGCTCCGAGCTGAGCAGGCGTTAGCTTAGCCCATTCGGAGACTTCTTCGGGGTACACAGCCCCCTTGCTCTTCCAAAGGCTGCATTGTGGATTTAGTATGCTCCGAGTTGCTCCCTCACTTCCTGAGGTAGAGACAGGAGCGGACTCTGCAGTAGTCTCAGAAGCGGGCTCCCCAGTCTCAGGAACGGGCTCCGCTGTCACCTCAGGCCCCCGAGGTGGAAGGCTCTCCGGCTCCTCCATGTCGATCACTGGAGCATTAGTAGGCGGCTCGGGCTCGGGAGTAGGGGCCAACGGAGATTCAACACGAGCTCTCTTTGTAGCTCGCCTCTTTCTCCCCTTCAAAAGAGTTCGACGTCAGTAATATTACCAAGAAGAAACTGGCAGCCAAAGAAAAATACTAACTCTAAACAAGGCGACCTACCGGGACTCAAACCAGCCTCAATGAACTTGTTCTCGGCAAGATAGTCCTTGTAGTCGAAGCTGAGCTCCGCCCAAGATTGAAGCATCTCACTTGTTTTCTTGTCCAACCTAATGCCGGGGTCTTGAATGGCCACCCTCTAGTGAGTAGGGAAGGGCCACCCCACAGTGTTACAGACTACAAAGTAGTCCCGTTTCCAGGCCGAGACTTTACTAGGAAGTTTGTGCAACAACTTAAAGCCCGGGCGGGGGGACAGATAGTAGGTCCGCCTATGCTCGGGGAGAACGCTGGATGCATTCTTCTTTATCGATAAGATAGAGGAGAAAATTTTGAGATCAAGGGGGAGGGCGTAGTCGAAACAAAGGGAAATTGTACTGACCACGTTCTGGACTAAGTTCGGGTGGAGCTGATCTATAGTTATGTCAAAGTGATACAACACTTCAACGATGAGAGGGTGCAGTGGAAAGCGGAGCCCAGCCGCGAGTTGTTCCCCGAAAACCACAATCTCTTCACGACCGTGCTCCTAGGGAAAGTCGCCCGCGGGAAGATGGTAGGAGTACTCCCTAGGAAGGTTGTACTGGGCTATCAGGCTCCTCAGCCTGTCTACCGTCATGGTAGAAGGACCGAACTTGTCTGGTATCCGACCTCGATAGAGGTGGATGTCGGGTTACCCAAGGTCCTACGCACCTCATAGGTGGAATGTGCTTCAGAGGCACCGACTTGAGCCAAGGTACCCACCTCGGGCTCGTCTAGGAGACTATCCACTGGAGCCGGGGCACCCCCCTCAGGCTCATCTAGTTGACTGTCGAAGCTATGGTCTGACATAGCTACGAACTGGAAAATGAGCTAGAGGAGACTAGCTACGAAACTGAAACTAAAAAACTGGAAACAATCTGAAAGGAGCTAGGGAGACTTACCTAAGAAAACGCAACGACAAGAAAAAAAGACAAATTGGAGAACCCGAGCTAAAGACCTTAGACGCGACTTCAAGACGAGTGCTAGTGAGCTTATGGCAGAGAAAATGACAGGGGTCCTCCCTATTTATAGCCGGTATGCCCGAGATTCAACGATTGAGATCAAGACGATCTAACGACCCTCAAGAAAACCGGCTACGTGACCTTCAAGGTGAAATCGGTTTAGCGCATTTTTTGACGTCCGCGGAGTCTATAAATCGCGTCACGTCCACGCGTGAACTGTACGCGATCCGGGTTATTCTTGGTTGAGCCGAACGATGAACTGGTCCGACCGGCGAATTCTGACAAGGCAGCCTAGACTTCGGGCCAAATCCACCCGTCACATCGTGAACTCCCCGCACCAGGTCGGGACCCCTGGCTCGAGGAGTGGGGGGCAATTGATGGAGGGTGATTTGCCCCGACCTCATCATAGGGGGACACGTGGGCGTGACTCAGCATAAGTGACAGCTCAGCGCGGCCAATCCGCCAAGGTCCAGTGTGGCAGCTCGGCATCGGGTGACACTCCGATTATCCCGAGTTCCTCCCAAGTAAAGGAGCCCCCGAGCTCCTCCATAGTAAGGGAGCTCCCGAGCTCCTCCCAAGTAAAGGAGCCCCTGAGCTCCTCCACAATAAGGGAGCCCCCAAGCTCCTCCCAAGTAAAGGAGCCCCCGAGCTCCTCCACAATAAGGGAGCCCCCGCCTCCTCAAGAAGGGAATACCCCGAGCTAAGATTCTTCCATAGGCATCCCAAGCCAGGGTACTACAAGACAGGGATCACCCGAGCTCAAGGTACTTCGGGGTGAGCTCGAGAGCCTCCTAATAAATTTTTTCTGACAAGCCTAAGTAGGCCGCCTCAGGTAGAATAACCTCAGTATGGTACCTCCAGCTCGGCATAGGGTAGCTCGGTGCAAGGTAGCTCGAAGGAAGACAACTCGACATATCACAGGAAGATCTTCCCTGACAACCGTATCTACCAAACCTGGGGCCCTGCACCCACATCTCTCGCCAGGCGGCGTCATGCCTGCCAAACCTGAGAGGTGTCCCCCGTATGACAGAGTCATACCCTGCAACAGTGACCTGCGCAGCCATGGCAGGTAATGGCTACGACAGAGAATCCGAGGTGGTTATGTCAGATTTGACAGGACACCATTATATAAGAACTTCAACTCTCAGAGAGAAAAGGTAATTGATCTTGCGCTATCTGCACTCTTATCTCTCCTTGTATTCTCTGCAATTCTCTCCCAGAGTTCTAACTTGATCGTCGGAGTGTTCCCGCCCGGCAAACTCCCCGGGAATCCTTCACTGGCTTCTCCGTCTCATGTGTTGTCCTTCGCCAACTAGGAGCCAGGCCACCGCCAGCTAGGAGTGACCAGATTGCTCTACATCAGTTGTCATTTAAGTTAGCTTTTTATTTCATTTAGTATCATGGTTGGCACTTGGCAAGGTCAAGAATCTAGCTGAAAGGATGGCCAAATGGTTGAAGGTTGGAGGCTTTATTTTCTTCAGAGAGTCTTGTTTTCATTAATCCAAAGATTGTAAGCGGAAAAACAACCCTACACACCGTTATGAACCAAGTTTCTACACAAAGGTGTGCATTTAATTATCCTATCGAGGCCATTTAGTTTTCAGTCCTAAATTATCATATTCTGGTAGAATTTCTAAGATAAATTCATGTTTTTTCTTTTGTATTGTCTATGCTACATTTTATCCTTTGTTCATGGTTATGGTTGCTTTATTATTGTCTATGCTACAGCTGTGGTTAGAATTCAGAAGTTAATATTGATTTTATTCTCTATGTTCTAACTTCCAACCAAGTTATAAGTGTAGCCAGAAAATAATGATGTTTTTCTGTTTCATCTTTGTTGTCATTATGGGACTGTATATAGATTAGAAAACACAAGATCATAACTGGACGGTCTTTCTGACAAAGTTTAGTTTCAAAGAGCAATGTTTTATATGGATGTTTTACTTATAATTTGACTTGCACTGCAGGTATTTAAAGAATCACACTCGGATGATAGGTCTGGAAACTCATTCGAATTTTCTCTTATTGGATGCAACTGCATTTGAGCATATGTGAGAAACAAGAAGAACCAAAATTAGGCAATGTGTTGAAGAAGAAGTAAAGTATCCATTCATTCAAAGAAAAGATCGAAATGTACAACAAAGGAGAATGCAGAAAAAAAAAAAAAAAAAAAAAAAAACACATTCAGACCACCATCCCATTACAAACAGGCTTGCAAAATCAAAAAGGAACTGTAAATATTCAGTTGTACCACAGACCAGAGTATGGTTACTCCACAATTCTCTGCCACACTTTATCCTCTTGACATCTTTTGTTTTGGAACATCCTTGAGTTTCTTTCTTGCCAAATCGACCAGAAGTCCCTCACTATCTCTCAAGAGCAAATATGGTTGAATATTGATCAAGACCATCCAACCTTGGATATTTTCAAAAGATAAAAAGTAATATCAAAGAGAAAACCAAAATAGAAAATCCCAAAAACATATTATAGATATATGAATTCTGGAAAGAAATTAAAGAACACTAAATCTAATTAATGGGTAATAAAAGGCACCCACAACACAAATCACAACAACAGAGAGAGACCTTGTTACATAGGAGATTTCAGGGCCAAGGAAAGATCATAAAACCTATGGAGAACAAAGACCTGGCACTTATGTGGAAAGATCTTGTTACCTTGGAAAACAGAGAAGATCATTACCCATGTGCTTTGCTTGATGACCCATAAAAGAGATAACTTATAAAATGAATTTCTAGATTTTATATTTTAACCATTGTAAGATTTCATGCTCCTATAAGAACTGAACACTTGTTCTAATCTACAAAAAGAAAAAAGAAAAAAAAAATAATGACTGAATTCTCTATTAAAATGCTAATAATCCAAGTTGTCATTTCTATTACGAAATATTTAGTAATCAGCAATTCTCATCATCCCAAGTTACAATTTCTCTAGGGGGAGTATTGGGTGGTGGGGTTTCTTTGTCATGGTTTTTCCTTTGCTATAAGCCTATAGCAAACTAAATAACAAAGTTAAGTATTAGTTTAGATTATAAATATAAAAAAGTTAGGAAAGCATACCCGCCTAAAAGGCATAACTAAGAAAACATAACTCCAAAATGCAGTAGTAGTAAGGTGGTAAAAGGAAGAAAGAGATGCAAAATAAATAAATAACTCCTAGAAAATTAATCGGTAAATATAATTTAACAATGCTAATATGGTGGGTATTAAATCAAATAAAGTAAGATAGAAAATGAGTAAGGGAGAGGTACCTTAGATTGAATTCATAACTCAATTAAGGTGTTCCAATGGAGCCAAGAAACGTAGATAATCTGCAAAAAAATGAAGGTCAAAAAGTGGAAAAATAAATAAATAAAAAACTCAGCAAATTAAATATAATGGGTATTTTCAAAGTTTGTATAAAACTGTAAAATTGAGGTTGTATCACACCTTTATGATACAACCATAGGTCAACATGAAAGAACAAACTTAAAAATTCTGATCAAACTTGAATTCATAACTCCATTGAGGAGTTCCAATGAAGCCAAGCAACGTAGATAGCCTACAAAAATTGAAGGCAATAAGTTAGTCAATCATCACATAGAAGAGAACAACGTTCTAGCTTGTTAGCTTGGTGGGTCCCAAGTGGATGTACATGTTGTAGTGCTTGATCTTCCTATCAATCAACAATAGAAGCATTAGGAAAACAAAGTGTGTACCATGTTCATCTAATAGTGTTATGTTATGCCAAGTTTCAGGCGGATGGTGATAATAGTATCGGTGTCGGCGGTGTATCATATTAGAGTTCTAATTCATTCCCACACAAACTCACATCTGGGTTTGCCTGGGATAACAATGGAGTCTTCATGTCAAGAAACTAAATTTAAGTAGGGTTTGTCTGGGACTCTGATAAGAAATCCTTGTGGGGAATTGAAGAAAACTGCAACTCAGCAACTCTACAAGCAAAGCTATTATACAATTTCTCCATAGTTATTGCTTTCGTCTGTGCCTCAGGAGTGTAAGTTTCTTGTTCTGGGTACTCTTATATTTTCTACATGCATAGAATTTGGTTTGAAACAGAATTAATGGTTGTTGCTTTTCTGCTGTATCTATTATGACTTGCCTCATCAACAGCACACCAGTTTTAATGGGTTTATGCTATTTTGGTGTTTCTATTATGACTTGTCTCATCAAACAACAAGTAGAATGTTTTCTTAGGTTATTTAGTATTGTTTTTATTCTCTCTCTCTCAATTTCTGGATGTAGAGTGTAGAATGAAGAGAGAATGAGTAGGAAACAACAAAACACCTAATCCATCAAGCCATATGTTAACCAAAATAAATCAGAATCCTAGCTAGAAAGTAGAAACATATAATGAAAATAATAAAAGCAGAATAAATAAATATTAAAATGAGGAAAGGAAAACTACTAGCCCCTACCCCTTATAGCCCCTTCAACTTGCAACAAAGCACATCTTCCTAACGTCACCCACTTCAATTCCATTTGCATGCCCACCTTATCTGAATGCAAGAATAACATCCTAAGATCATACACAAAACAGAGTATATAAAAAAAAATTGAAAGGCAGAGGGAACCCAGCTTCATACAGCCATTTCAAGAAATGGAAAATTGGAAGAAATCTAATCCTTAACAAACCCTTAAGCGAAAATGGGAACATACAAGGCTATCCTTTCCATTGAAACCTAAAACAAAAACATCAATCCTAATAGACATGCAACGGTTTCAACTTTCTCCCATTAGGTGAAGTCACAGTGAAGACTTGTAGAGAGAGAGAGAGAGAGAGAGAGAGAACCCAAAGTTGATTCCGATGCTGAAGGAGCTGGGAAACACCCCTGCATCTAAATTTAAACCAGTTAGCTTGACTAACATTGGCATCACCATATGTTGTAGTATTGCTTTACTACATTACTTGCCATCTGAAAAAATTGATTAACAAAAAAAAAAGTAGGTCGATTATTCATGCATCAGTAGAAGCATATATCAAGTTCAAGGACTAGCTAAAAGGTAAAAAAGCCATTCCAAAATTATGTAAAAACATACTTTTGTATGTTTTAAATGGCTACAAGATAGATGAAGAAGAAACCTATATATATCATATACACAAGTGTCAATAGAAAGCTAGTACAATCTACCATGTGATGAAATTATGTAGTAACTAAAAAGAAACAAGCCTAAATGGAGACCCTGAATGGCTACAAGAAAATAAAAGAAAAATGAGAGTAGTATGGTTTGGAATGACTTCTGTTCCATATAAAATAAAAAACAATCATTTCACATCAAAATTGGGTTGTTGAAAAGATTTTTTGCTCACCCACTTAATAAGATCAAGAATGATGTGAAGAGATTTTTTGCATTTTGATTCTAATTGGAATATCTTATTTTCCAATTTAGACGAGCTATTTTTTCAAGAAAATTCAGGGAAAAGAAGGCTTCTTTTTTTAAGTGAGGAATGCTTTTTCGCAAATTTGTTTGATATTTTTTGCAATGGCTAGGATTAGTAGGGTCCATTTGGTTCATAGTCGGAATGAGAATCAGAATGATCCATTCTCATAGTCTATTTGGTTCAGACAGGAATGGGAATGAGAATTGAAATCAGCAAGAATGGGATTTCATTCCCAAGGGAGGGGCATGGAATGGCCATTCCCTCAAATGGGGGAATGCCATTCCAGCAGGAATGGGAATGGGATTCCGATTCTGCCCAACCAAATAGTTGGAATTGGAATAGCTCAATCAAGAGTAAAAATGACAACGATCTGTACAACTAGTACCTAATTGGATTACATAGCCTGTTGTACATAGTTTTGTTTGTGGTAGATCCATTTCCATTCTTACATATTCATCAAAAGGGATAGTTTTATGTACAATGCAACTTGTCAGGTGACTTGTAGGAGGTAGGACTAAAAACCTTGAGCTGATTTGGATGTTTCATTTGTTTTCTAGCTGCAACTATAGCTTTTCAGTGGTTGGAACTTCTTTAACAAGACATCAAAGGATGTCTGCCAGGTGCTTACATGGTGGTCATGCAAAAGATTACTGGAGGTAAAAACATAACTACCTTTTCTGTATATGCAACATTGCGGCATAGTAGGAAGAGAGTTCGAACTGTAATTGCATCCGAACTATCTTTCCTAATGTCAAAAGAGTTCTAAGATAAAGTGGAATGCTTTGTTTGATCAAATGGAAAGCATATTGACTGAAGAGGGAAAACATTTTGGCGAGTGAAATAGAAAGCAATTGAATTACATTTTTATTTTAGTGATTTAAAAAGGGAATGCATGAGGTATTGATTTTAGGAGACTTAAGTTTTGATTCTCTCCACCAGTCCTGCAAATATACCTATAGCAGTTTAAGTATATCTTTCCCATTTGATGTCCGGAACCAAAATGTGGTGGGGCCCATTTATCATAGTTGAACCCTTTAATCAAACACAAATTCTCATTTTCTTCTCAGACCATCCATTATAAATTAGAAAACAGAGCTGACATACAAGTGACACCTAATAGAAAATTTTCTACCAATTCCAAACATAAGAAAGGAATAAACTATAAACACCTTGACCTTGGGTTAGTGGCAATTTATGGATTTAATCCCTTGGCCTTTGCAACTCAATAAAATATTAAATACCCAAAGTATTTAATACATAACAAAAAAACTGAAATAATGACTCATGTCAGCTTGATTGGATTTCATGGTCGGCATACTCAGTAGCCAATGAGCTTGAGTGGGATTGTGCATTTGAAGAACATATTCTAGTGAGATTTCATTCATATCTCCAGTCCTTGATGTGTCAAATTGCAGGAAGCTGACAGACAAGGGACTAAAAGCCATTGCTGAGGCTTGTTGCAACTTGAGAAGCTTACATCTTATAGGATGCAGATTCATAACCGATGGGCTATTGCAAACCCTTTCAAAGCACTGTTGTAACCTAGAAGAGCTGGAACTAGAGGGATGCAACAACATAACAAACACTGGATTGACAAGTCTTGTTGATAGGTGTCATTCTATCAAGTTTTTAGATGTCAACAAATGCAGCGATGCTGGGGATGTTGGGGTCTCAAGTGTTTCCGGGGCTTGTTCTTCTTTGAGGACTGTAAAGTTGCTGGGTTGTTATAAAGTTGGAGATGAGTCCATATTTTCATTAGCCCAGTGCTGCGATTGTCACTTCTTGGATTGCCACTTCTTGTCATTGTCTAAAACACTTGCGCATGGATTGGTGTTTGAATCTCTCTGACACTTCTCTGAATTGCATCTTATCACAGCATAGAAATCTAGAGTCCCTGACATTAGGTGTTGTGAGGAAGTGAAAGATATGATTTTCTAGGGGTTGGAGAGTGGGAGATTTCAGTGAGGTTTGAAGGTTTTAAAGGTTAACAACTGTCTAAAGATTTCAGTTGAGGTCATGCCCACGTATTACAAAAAGTAGGCTGCGATCAGGCAGGTTTGTATTTTCTAGAAAGCTGTAAAGTGAACTTTATGGGAAGCAAACATTGGATCATGTATTACAAAAGTATCCAAATGTATCTCTCTAGAACCAAGATCACAATGGTTCAATAGCCATTGAGACCTGTCAAAAGAAGCAAACCTTGGAAGGTGGGTACCTATTTTTGGACTTTTAGTAGTAGAGCAAACATTAGAAGATCAAAAAAATTTAGATATACCAAAGAAAAGATTGATAGCAGAAACGAATTGAAGTTTTCAGATATTGAATTAATAAATAGGGGAAAGCAAACAACAGAAACTTCAATTAAAACAAAGAAAGCAGTTGGATTGTACCTGAGAACAGAAAGATATTGTTTGTAGGTCCTTTTAAATGAAAAGAGGATGGGTTATGGTGGAGTAGAAGAAGAAGAAGAAAAGAAAGCGAAAGAAAATGAAGAAAGAGGAGGGAAGAAAATACCTACGTTGAAGAGGAGCATGCACGTTGAGGAATGGGGGTTTTCTTCGAAGAACCCCTATTATTTTCTAAATCGTGCGCCTCTTGGCACACGTATGATATATCTTAGACAAGCTTTTCGGGGATTTTCGGGCTTGCACAAGCTTTTTGGGCGGCTCATCTTCTCGACTTCTTGTCTTCTTTTGCCAAACGGAAAAAACTAAAAAATTGGGATTTTAGGCTTTGACAGGCCAGAAGACACCATGGAAAGATTTGCCAAACACAGCCTTACATTAATGGGTAAACTAGTGTTTTCAACCTATGGTTGACCCGACCGATTGAATCGCTCAAACTGTCATCAGGTCAAGATTTTGGGTCCGATTTTAGTAAAACCCGGTGGACGGTCAAAAACCATTTGACCCAAATAGTTGGACCGTTGACTTGTTCAACCTAGTGACTAGGTCTAGGGTTACAAACTAAATGTGTATGCAAACTTCGGGAGGCCATAACTTTATACTCCAATGTCCAATTGAAGTGATTTTTTTTTTTATTTTGGATTACTTTTGAGATCTGTGTTGCAAGGCATCGTATTTTCACCAAAAAACCTTTTTTTAGCCTCAAATTGAAAATTTTAGTATTTTTATAAATAAAAAATTTAAAACTGAATTAAAAAATCTAATTTGAATATAAAATAATACATATATTACATGTAGAACATAATTATATATTATTTATAGATAAAATACATGTTTATACATACCTATACACACTGATATATATATGTCTGGATTCCATATGACTGATGTGCTATGGTCTGAATTGGTCAAATTGGAGACCCATGATCTAGAGGCAAAAATGGTTCGACCTCTAAGTCAGTTTTTAAAACATTGATTTAAATATGCATATTATAGATAATGGATACTTACATATTTTATTTTACATTATATCATCTATTATATATAGAAATAGGCCCGGTCTTATGTTTGAACTTTCAAGCTTGGAATCTGGCCCGGCCTTAAGCCATAGCCCTTACCATAGGTGCAAAACCTGGTCATTATCACCCCTAGGCTTATTGTGAAAAATTCCCTATCCATCAAATTTCCTCTTCTCCCGCGGTGTTTCTCTATCTCGCCTCTTTCACTCTACCGCAAAAAGCCTATAACAAACCCCACTTTCACTATAAATTTATGTGTTGGTAATGTGGCATGGCCCGACTTGTTTAACCTGAACGGTTGAACTAATGACACCCGGAGGCAAAAATGGTTCAGCCTCTGGGTTGGTTTTTAAAACACTGGGGTAAACTACTTAAACCTCTCCTATAATTTGACCTCTAGGAAAAGCTCCCTTGACATTTGGTGTAAAATTATTATAATGCCTATATTAATTAATAAATCAATTTAATTAGCTTATCGCCATAGTGCCCAAGGCTCAATCGGACTAAGATTCACTCTACTCAATCTAAATGTCCAATAACTCCTTTTGACTTCAAATTTACTAGCATTGCATGAGTTCCAACTAATTTATGTTAAATTCATAGAGAGATGTTTCTATTATATGGCGGGATCCCATTCTTATGCAATGTGGGCACAGTTTTTGTTTGCAAAAAAATCCTATAAAAACATAGTTTGGGAAGACTACAAATACAAATACCTTAGATATGGCATTTCACATTACATATTTCTATTTTCACTCATCCTAATCTGAGCCTTATTAGAGCAATTTTCAAAACAAGACAATCAAGCATATTATGAAACAATGCTTGGATTGTTTCTATGAGTTATCTCACAAAAACTGCCTTTGTAAAACAGGGTAAAATATAAAATCCTTCTATGCCCTTTTTTATAAATCATATAAACTTCCCTTTTTTTATAGACATTAATGCTTGGTTTGAAAGGAGTATAAATACAAATGTGTACAATGCAAATACATACGAAATAATACAAAATACAAGGTTTTTCACTCTACGTATTCGTATTTGTACTCCTTCCTAAAGGTAGTAAAAGTTTGGAAGGAGTACAAATACAAATATATAGAATGCAAAATTATATATTTTGTACATATTATATTTTTACTCCTTCCAAATTTGCCTATACAATTGTAAATACCCTTCTCGAAGAGTATTTGATGGAGGGTGATTTGGCCCGACCTCATCATAAGGGGACACGTGGACGTGACTCAACATGACAACCCAGCGCAACCAGTCCGCCAAGATCCAGCGTGACAACTCAGTACAAGATGACACTCCGATTACCCCGAGCTAAGATTCTTCCAAGGAAGTGCCCCGAGCTAAGATTCTCCCAAGACAGGAATCTCCCGAGCTCAAGGCACTTCGAGTTGAGCTCGGCAGCCTCTTAAGAATAAACTTGCCCGACCAAACTCAAGTAGGCCACCTCGGGTAGAAGTAGCTCGGCACAGGGTAGCTCGGTACAAGGTAGCTCGGGGCAGAGCAGCACGACATTTCACAGGAAGATCTCTTGCCTGACAATCATACCTGCCAAATCTAGAGACTATGCCAACGTCTCTCGCTAGGCGGCGTCGTGCCTGCCAACCGTGAGAGGTGTCCCTTGTCTGGCAGGGCCGTACTTTGCAACGGTTGCCCGCGCCCACCAGCTCAGCCCTGGCATGTAACGGCTGCGGCAGAGCTTCAGAGGCGGTTATACCTGATTTGTCAGGACATCAGTATATAAGAGCTCCGACCCCCAAGAGCAATGGTAACTTGCGTGATCTACACTCTAGCCCTTTCATTTTTGCTCCGCTCTACAACTCTCTTCCTACTACTAACTTAAGCATCGGAGTATTCCTGCCGGGAGAGCTCCCCGGGGATCCTTCTTCATCTTCACAGGTATCTCATCCGTCGCCAGCTAGGAGTGCAGCCGCTGCCAGCTAGGAGTGATCAGATCACGCACCATCAATTGGCACAGTCTGTGGGTAACGCTTCGTAAAGCCTTCCACCAAACTTTGCAACTTTGGTTTCCATGGCTTCCTCCAGCAACGCCGGACGCAGCGCAGAAATGAGTGCCGTCGGGGAGCAAGTTCAGATCCCAGCAGTATGTATTGGACAGTTCACCATCCCCCCCTCTATAGATGGAGTTCCTACTCTGAACGTGCCTCAGATAATGGCACCTGTGAATGCTCCACTCCCCTCCACGGTAGGAGCGACTTTCGCCGAACCCTCCATTGTTCCTCAGGTGACTGGCCAAAACCAGCTTGAAGACCTGGTGCACTGCATGTGAGCTATGCAGACTCAAACGCAACAGTTTCAGCAGTTTCAGCTGTATCAGCAGCAAGTGTTGCACCAAGTCTATCAGCACTAGTACCAGTAGAAGTTTCCATCACTGTCCATAGAACCAGCAACAAGTTCCTCCTCAATACCCCACTGCGCAGCAGGCCAAGCCTCGCCGTCGCGGCATGCAACCCTCTCACCGGGGAGAGACCTCCCAAACTCAGAACCCTCTTGGGAGTCAGGCCTCATCCTGTGGGAGGGAAAGACAAGCCACTCCCCCCACCTCGCAGCATGTAATCAAGTCGGGGGACTCTCAGCCATCCAGGCCCGCATCACCTTGGCCTTCACAGTTAAAGATCCTGCTCGTCGAGAACCAGTTCGAGGTCCTGACTGCGGATTATAGACAAGGCCCTTCAACCCATAACCATCGACAGCAGTCCGAGCCCCTCCCTGGGCTTACTGTGCCCGACAACACAGAGGCCATCAACACCAATGCAGAGCCAACGAAGAAGCAGCGGAGACGCCGCCGAGCTCGTCGGGCTACAACTCAGTGCCTGCCCGAACTCCCCAAAGAAGAGGTGAGCTCGGGAGTGGTGAAGGCCACTCCGCTCCTCTCTGTACCATCTCCTCTAGCTCCTGAACTCCTGGTCGTCCCAATGCCCAAAGACTTCAAGGTACCTCCCCTGGACAAGTATGATGGATCATTCGACCCGAATGATCACGTAGATGCCTTTCAATCACAGATGCACTTAGCTGGGGCAAGTGAGTCCTGTATGTGTGTAGCCTTCTCCACCACGTTCAAGGGAGTAGCTTGCACATGGTACAGGAACCTCACGCCGGGAACGATCAAGAGTTGGGCACAGTTTGTGCAAGTTTTCACCTCCCACTTTGTCTCCAGCAAGAGATGCCCAAGGACCCAAGAAAACCTCCTCGGCATAGTCCAAAGGGAAGGAGAGTCCATCCACAACTACATCAAGAGATTCAATGATGCATGCCTGCATATACCTGACCTAGACCCCGCGGTGAGGCTCACAACAGCAAAGAGAGGCATAATGCACAAGGAGTTCAAGTGGCACGTGGTTGTCAACAGATCTAAGGACGTAACTGAATTCCTCAAGCTCATGGACCTGTTCATCGGAACGGAGGAGGAGATGAACCAGAAGCGTGAGAATCTGCCTAAGAAGAGGAAAAGAGAAGGTGAGTCCTCGACCCACGAGGACAACAAGAAGAAGAAAGAGCCAGCTCGGGGAGGAAGGCCAGACTAGTCTTTCCGAGCTCCTCCAGCCGAAAGGCCGAACTACACGCCATTAAACGCAAAGCGAGCTGAGATCCTCATAGCGATCAAGAACGCATCGTACGTGAAGTGGCCACCTCGGCTGAGAGGAGATCTGAATGTTAGAAATAAAAACTTGTATTGTCATTTTCATAAAGATCACGGTCATAGTACCGAAAGTTGTAAAAACCTCCGTGATGAGATAAAAGAACTCATCCGTCGCGGATATTTAAGAAATTTTGTACAAAATGATAATAAAACAGGGCGGCAGGTGGAGCAAGGAAGAGATGCTCCAGAGTCCAGCCACAGGCAAAGTGAGCAGCCGCAGAGGCAGCTGCGCGAAGAGAGGCCAGTTCGGGGAACAATCCAAATGATCACCGACAGGTCGATCATCGCGGGCTGCACCTCAACCGTGGCAAGGACCTCGGCTCGCGAGATCAAAAGAGAAGAGTGGAATCCCCCGAAGCGACCAAAGACAGAGGAACCAATCTTCTTTACCGACGATGGCGCGCGCGGAGTCCAGTACCCCCATGATGACACGCTCGTTGTAAAGATAAGAATCAATGATTTCGAGGTGAAGCGTGTCCTCGTTGACTCTGGCAATTCGGCAGATATACTCTTCAAGTCCGCTTTCGACAAGCTTCAGCTTCAGGAGAGTGATCTCAAGCCCACGAACACTCCCTTGGTGAGCTTCAGCGAAGAGGAAGTCAGGCCCCTGGGGAGAGTCCTCGTATCAATGGAGGTCGGCACCTAGCCTAGCATCGTGAGGCTCGAGCACAGCTTTTTGGTGGTCGCAACTCCCTCCCCGTACAACGCCATAATAGGTCGGCCCATCACCCATGCTCTACGAGCGGTGGTCTCCACCTATTATTTGGCCATGAAGTTCCCCACAGACTTCGGAGTTAGGGTAGCGCGAGGCGATCAGCTCAAGTCTCGCAAGTGCTATGTTGCCGCCCTCAAAGGAAAAGCCAAGGTGGCAGATGACCTCGAGCTGGAGCGACCTGTGGAGCACTGTGATGATCGAGCTGCACCTATAGAAGAGACGGCTTCCGTGCCTGCTTCAACAGATGACCCAACTCGGACCCTCCAGATAGGCGCTTCAATCGAGGAGCCTCTACGATCTCAATTGGTAAGCTTTCTACTTAAAAATTTAGATGTTGTTGCATGGTCCGCGGCCGAGATGCCCGGCATAGACCCTAAAATCATCACTCACAAACTGAACATTGATCCTGTATTTAGGCCCGTTAGATAGACGAAACGCAACCTAGCCCCGAAGCGTTGAAGAGCAGTTGATGAGGAGGTCGGAAAGCTCCTCGCAGCCAATTTCATTAGGAAAGTCCATTACCCGAGCTGGGTAGCCAACCCCGTTCTGGTAAAAAAGGCTAATGGTAAATGGCGCATGTGTGTCGATTATACCGACTTGAACCGAGCTTGCCCGAAGGATTGCTTCCCACTCCCCAAGATCGACCGTTTGGTGGACGCAACCTCAGGGCATGAGTTGCTGAGCTTCTTGGATGCCTATTCGGGCTACAACCAGATCAGAATGGACCCTGCTAACAAAGAAAAAACGGCCTTCATAACCAAGTTCGACCTGTACTGCTACAAGGTCATGCCCTTCGGACTGAAAAATGCTGGGGCAACATTTCAAAGACTTGTAGATCGACTGTTTGAGTTGTTGATCGGCAAAAAAGTAGAGTGTTATGTAGACGACATGGTCGTCAAAACCCAATTTTCAAGTGATTTAATAAAAGATTTGCACTCTATTTTTGAAATTTTGCGCACATTTAATATGAAGTTAAACCCGAATAAGTGCATTTTCGGTGTCACCTCAGGTAAATTCCTAGGTTACATCGTTAACCGACGTGGTATTGAGGCCAACCCTGATAAAATCAAGGCCATCTTAGATATGAGACCACCCCGGAAATTGAAGGAGGTTCAGAGGTTGAATGGTCGAATAGCCGCTCTGAGCCGCTTCATGTCTAAATCGGCATATCACTGCCTGCCTTTCTTTAAGGCAATTAAGAGAAGCAAAGACTTTGAATGGACCAAAGAGTGCCAACTCGCTTTTGACGAGCTCAAAAGGTACATCGCTAGTATCCCGGTGTTAACCCGACCCGAGGAGGGAGACATTTTGGAGCTGTACCTCTCCGCGAGTGATGAGGTAATCAGCTCGGTACTGACAAAAGTAGTAGATCGGGTCCAACGACCCATCTACTATGTTAGAAAAGTGTTGCAGGAAGCAGAGACGAGGTATCCTAAGTTCGAAAATTTGGCATACGTGCTAGTTGTTACAACTCAGAAACTACGGCCATACTTCCAAGCTCATACAATCGTCGTCCTCACCAATAAGCCTCTGAGGCAAGTCTTGCTCAAGCTCAAGGTCTCCGATAGATTGACGAAGTGGGCAATCAAACTCAGCGAGTATGACATCTAGTACAAACCGCGAACTGCCATTAAGGCCCAAGCCTTAGCTGACTTTGTTGCGGAATGCACTTTCAGCACTGAGGTCCCTGAGTTAGTTGTGCCCGAGCGCAGCGAGGAAGCTCCAACCAGCGCGGCTTCTCTCCTGGTTAGACCAAAACCGACCTGGGATGAGGAGCCCTGGATCCTCCATGTGGATGGCTCGTCAAATTAGCAGGGTAGCGGGGCTGGAATCGTTCTGTATGGGCCAAGCGGTGTGAAATTGGAGTATGCGCTACGCTTCGAGTTTGTTGCATCCAACAATGAAGCGGAGTACGAGGCACTGATAGTCGAGCTGGCCTTAGCAAGCGAAGTGAAAGCTAAGCATATCGTTATCTGCAGCGACTCCCAGCTCGTGGTCAACCAGGTCACTGGCAAATATGAAGCTCGTGAGCCAACCATGGTCGCCTACTTAGCCAAAGTCAGAGAGGCCCTGCTCAACTTCTAGTCCTACTTCATCAAGCAGATCCCGAGATCCGAGAACACTGAGGCCGATGCCCTATCCCTATTAGCCAGCACAAGCGACAACGCCATGAGAACCGTGTACATAGAGAACTTGCCTCGGCCTAGCATCCTCAGGGGGCCAAAGGAGGATGCTCTTGTCATACAAGTAGAGCCGAGCTGGATTGACCCACTCGCGAGGTTCCTGCTACACGGGACCCTCCCTGTAGATCGTAATGCTGCTAGAAGGGTAGAGCGCCAAGCAGCCAAATACGTCATAATAGACAGATGGCTGTACCAAAGATCTTACACGCTCCCTTATCTACGCTACTTACGACCCTCTGAAGCCGAGCTCGTGCTCCGCGACACTCATGAGGGCTTATGCGGCGGACACTTGGGGGGCAGGGCCCTCGCCCAGAAAGCGCTACGACAGGGGTATTATTGTCCAACGTTGAAGGCAGATGTGATTGAGTTCGTCAGAAAATGTGACAAATGTCAAAAGCACGCCAACATCCACCACCAGCCCGCTGTCGGCATAAAGTACCTCACCAACCCATGGCCTTTCGCACAATGGGGGATCAATATACTCAGACCATTTCCACCAGTGACAGGACAGAGGAGGTTCTTAGTGGTAGCAGTTGATTATTTCACTAAGTGGGTGGAGGCCGAACCTCTCGCAACGATCACAACGCGGAATGTGCAGAACTTCTTTTGGAAGAATATAGTTTGTCATTTCGGATTACCCCGAATACTCATCTCTGATAACGACAAGCAGTTCGAGGACATTAAATTCTAGAACTGGTGCAAAGATATGGGAATACAACAAAATTTTACCTCGGTGGTGCACCCTCAAGCGAATGGCCAAGTGGAGGTCACAAACAGAGCCATTCTCCAAGGACTGAAGGCACGCCTAGATCGAGCTAAGGGACTGTGGGTAGATGAGCTGCCTAGGGTACTATGGGCTTATCGAACCACGGTGAAGACCTTAACAGGCGAGGCCCCCTTCAACCTCACTTACGGCACCGAGGCAGTCATCCCAGCCGAGATCGAGGTTCCCACGCTACGTTTGGAAGTGTACAATGACGAAGCAAACGAAGATGAGCTACACACCAACCTCGACCTACTTGATGAGGTACGGGACCTCGCATACATTAAGACCACGACCTACCAACAGAGGGTAGCTCGGTACTATAACGCCAGGGTCAAGAAGCGGAACCTCTGCGTCGGAGACCTGGTTCTTCGTGAAGTCATGGTACCTGAGCCCAGTGTTGGTAAGCTCAGGCCAAATTGGGAAGGACCCTACCGAGTAAAGCGGGTGCTTGGGGAAGGAACGTATGAGCTCGAAACCCTAGAAGGGAAGCGGATACCTCGGGCATGGAATATTGTCAACCTAAGGCAATATTACCTTAATTACCAAGGAGAGTGGACTATAAGTCGCTCCTCCAGCCTAAGGGCCAAAAAATGCCGAGCTAACTAAGCACCTTGGCACTATAAGACCCAGTCGCCTCTTCGGCATGGGCGAACTCTAGGAGAGTGGACTATAAGTCACTCCCCCAACCTAAGGGCCAAAACGCCGAGCTAACAAAGGACTTCGGCACTATAAGACCCCGTTGCCTCTTCGGCATGGGTGAACTCTAGGAGAGTGGACTATAAGTCGCTCCCCCAGCCTAAGGGCCAAAACGCCGAGCTAACAAAGGACCTCGGCACTATAAGACCCCGTCGCCTCTTCAGCATGGGTGAACTCTAGGAGAGTGGACTATAAGTCGCTCCCCCTGCCTAAGGGCCAAAACGCCGAGCAAACAAAGGACCTCGGCACTATAAGACCCCATCGCCTCTTCGGCACGGGTGAACTCTAGGAGAGTGGACTATAAGTCGCTCCCCCAGCCTAAGGGCTACAACGCCGAGCTAACAAAAGACCTCGGCACCGTATAAGACCTAGTCACCTCATTGGCATAGGCTAAGTACTTGTAATGCCTAAGGCGTAGGTAGCTCGGGTACGAACCTTATGATGCATACCCCGCCCCGGTATACAACAGGTTGAACCTGTTAGGGACAACCGATGTCAACTTTGGTAACTCGGGTGCAGATAGGTCAGGCATATACCCTACTATATTGTTCACCTCGGTGTACATAAGATTACCCTTACTAAGTACTGGGAGACAATTTGGGGTGACGACAGTCAAGAAACCCCCACTTCGGGTACCTAGCTCGATATTTTAACAATTTGGGGTAAAATAATTACTTCAACAAATAAAGCAAATTGCACCGCACTTAGCAAAGTGTATTTTAATTACAAAGATATATTTCATTACAAAAAGTTTGTTACAAAGGGGAAGAAAAGAAAGAAAAAACTGAGCTTCCAGGCTCAAAGTACAAGGACTGCCCGAACTAATTAAGGGACTTATCATTCTTGCTCGGAGCCTCCGCAGAAGTGCCAGCCTGGTCGGTAGCGTCAACCTCTCTGATGCCTTCGTCGCCCTCCTCCTCAGAGTCCGGGTCTTCAGCGGCTTGCTGGGTGACCTCTCCCGTGATTCGTGAGGTGGTGATGGCGCTTACATCAAGATGCGGGAACTCGTGCTTTATCAACCACCTACTGAGCTTGAAGCCTTTGCGGTAAGCCTCCACCAGCACCCCGTTGAACTCCTTCGATTTGACGTAGTCCTGGACAACCTTGACTTTGGCCTCCTCCATGGTGCCAAGGAGAATCTCAATTCGCTCCTTGACGTCGGCTTCAAGGTTCTCTACCTCGCGCCACAGAGCCCCTTATCTGCCTCAAGGTTTTCCACCTTGCGCAGTAGCCCCTTATCACGTCCATGGCGCCTGAATGTAGTTTTTCTGAGCTATGGCACCACTCTCCAATCGGTGGATTTGACTGCGAGCTAGCTTCAGATCGGTGTGAACCGTGCGGGCTAAGTCTTCGGCAACTAGAGCTCGCTTTAAGTGCTGTCGGACTGGTAGGTCAAGGCATGCACGGCGTTGTTCACCTGCCAAGAATGCCAGTTAGCACCAGTAAGGCTACAAATGTAAAAATTGAAGTTTAAACAAGACTTACCACCATGCAGTGGGTAGCTGCTTGAGCTCCGAGCTGAGCAGGTGATAGCTCGGCCCATTCGGAGACCTCCTCGGCACACACAATCCCTTTGCTCTTCCGAAGGCTGTACTGCGGGTTCAGGATGCTCCGAGCTGTTCCTTCGCTCCCTGAGGTAGTCTCGGGCATGGAAGCGGGCTCTGTAGTCGTCTTGGGAGCGGGCTCTGCAGTGGTCTCGGGAGCGGGCTCTGTAGTGGTCTCGGGAGCAGGCTCTGTAGTTGTCTCGAGAACGGGCTCCGCAGTCGTCCCGGGCTCCCGAGATGGGTGGTTCTCCGACTCCTCCAAGTCGATCACCGGAGGAGCAACAACAGGCTGTTCGAGCTCGGGAGTAGAAGCCTGTGGAGGTTCAATGCGAGCTCTCTTAGTAGCTCGCTTCTTCCTTCCTTTCATCTTTCCAAAGAGCCTTTCTGCACGAAGTTGCTCCATAGGTCCTGCAACAAAGCTCGACATCAGTGATGCGACCAAAAAGTGCCAGTTCTAGTCGATCCATCCAAAGGCCAATAGCTACTACGCCAATCCCCTCAAAAATCATAGGAAACTTCCACCAACTCTATCAAAATAAAACAGAAATCTTCCAAATTTTATTGTTTCTTTGCCTTACCGAATAAAGGAAATACTAACAACATGACCAAAATCCTCAAAAACACAAAAATCCTGCGCCTCAACTCAACAAATTAAAAGCCAAAATGATTCGACTTCAGAAATTAAGTCAAATTTCAGTACGAAGGCAAAGAAAACAGCTTCAAAAATCTTCAATGTTCTTATTAGCTTATCCAACATGAAAGAAGTACAAAAACAAATGTGTACAACGTAAATACATACAAAATAGTGTAAAAGACTTAAACCTCCCTTCAAATTTTTCTTAAATACTAATCCTCCTCTCACTTTTTAAAATTGACTAATAACTTGTGGACTTTTTGATATACATAAAATACCCCTGTTTCTTAGTTATCTATATCTGTCTATACTACTATAAAAAGTGCAAATACCTTGCATTAGCTTTTGACTTTTCAGGGAATATAAAATACCCTTATCTCTTGGTTTTAAATTTAAAAATAAATGATGGCAAAAGTGGTATTTTACTTTTTTCAATGATTCATTGAGAGTGTAATTTTGTAAGGTTTTTTCTGTCATTTTATTTCTGCCTTGATTTTTCTTCCCTTACATATTTATCTTCTTCAATGGAGAGAGAGAGAGTGTGTGGCTGAAACATCTTTGGAAATTATACTATCGTCTTCCTCTTATAATAAAACAACCCTGTTTCACAATTTTCACCAATTGGGTCTAGAAATAAATTAGATTGACCAATTCAAGCTGATGATTTGATGTTTAAAGGTGGTCATTTACTTAGACACCTTTTTAGTTTGACATATTTACTAAAACCTACCCTCTATTTTGCGTATTACTAAAACACTCTGTATGGTTTGCATATGTTTTATTTAATTGATCCTCCATCAAGAACCATTTGTATTTCTATCTAGGAATGGTCACATGACCCCTTAAGGCATGCTGAAGATATGAAGGGGCATTATGGTCCAAGGTTTTTATTCCAAAAATGGCCCTAATAATTTTCTTATCAACATTTTAGAAAACAAATAAACCCTCTTTCCATATGATAACTTTGTCGGAAAAGGGGTGGACTACATGTGATACGAGAACTTTTAAGGCTTTTTTTGGAATAAAAAAACCTTGGGTCCATGCCCTTTAAGAGGTAAAGTGGACATTGCCAAATGGGATTACAAAAGGTTCCTCGTGTAGGATTGAATATGTAAAGTAATTACAAATTATAGGTGTGTTTTAGTAAAATGCAAACTAGATGGTAGGTTTTAATAAATACATAAAACTATGAGTGTCTAATTAAATGACCCTAAAAAACACTAAAAGAAAACAATGCCTGAAAAATGATTGGAATATTTCCTTGTGGATGGCGGGCCAACAATTCAATCATTTTGTTCAAACAAGTTGGCCCATAACATTATTAAATTCATTAAATAATAAAACATAAAAATATAAAAAATAAAAAAAAATTATAGAAATAATTGGGTATGTCTATAATAATATCATATATTCATCATAATAAAACAAAATATGTATGATAAATGAAATTAATGTTATTAATGATGGAAATAGCTAAAAAAAAAAAAAAAAGAGAATTAATGTCTAACATTTATCAATCAAGTCAAATGAGTCGATGGTTCAATTGCTCAAGTTGTGAAGTTGTTGTCCTAGCGAATGGCATGTTTTGAAAAAAAAAAATAGTGATTCAGGTTGAATTGCAACAAATCCACCAATACACCTTGCTTCAATTTTGAGGTGATCATTTTCAACCCGGTCTAACCCAAACATTCCAAGCTCGGGCCTATATTTCAGGTTTAGGCTCATTTGGGCTTGGGTCTGCATAAATCCCACATATTTCTTATTCAGACTTGGCCCAACCACACATGCAAACATATCTCTATATGTTGTTTTATATATAAATATTATTTTTTATGGAATATAAAAATATTACAATATGACACTTTTAATAAATATTATGACATATAATACAATATATTATATGATTTATCACCATCTCAAATCGCCACATGCATCACACATGCACATTTACTAGTTGATATAAATATTGCAACAAAAGAAAATAATTAAAGATCCATTTGATTTGCGGTTGTAATTGGAAACAAAATCAAAATTGAAATAACTTGGAATTGGAATTAGAATGAACTATTCCCCCTGGATGTTTGGTTCAGACAGGAATTGGAAGAAGAATTGAAAGAAATTCTCATTTCTGACAATGACAACAATGACTTAGCTCATTGGGAGTCCCAATCTCCTGCCCACGTTTATTGCAACCACACATGGATAACATCTCAACCTCTGCATAGTATTATGCAGGGGAAGATGCTCCCAATTCACAGGGTAGTGTGTTGTGGGTAAACGTGGACAGAATTCTTGTAGGCAGGATCTACATTCCTTTTGTGATTGATTGGAATTAATAAGATCTATTAGAAATTTGAGATATTGGGAAAAATGTTTACCCCCTATTCTTAAACCTTGTTGGTTGGCCCTTCAAGGCTTCAAAAGCCTTCAACCCTTCACCCCTTCTCACTCTTGGAAAATATAGATCAGCTTAACCTTAAGCTCGTTAATTGCCAAAAAAACCAGTGAGGGCCCGGGCCTGAGCTGAGCATTCTAAAGTTGGGGCCCGAATATCTCCCATATCCAATTTATGCCCAAATCATTGACTGGTACATGTGGTTGACAATGGGGACCAAGATTTTTAAAATCAAAACAGACAATGGTTCTTGGGTAGAATGGTTTGATCGTCCGAACTGAATGAATGGTCTGTTCTGACAAAAAATTATAAAATTTAAAAAACAACCAAAGAACCGTTGAATGATTCGGACGGTTTAAACGCTCGAATCAATAGTTTACTGATCAAATCAACAGTTTTTGGCCAAAAAACAGTTCTGAAATAAAACGAAACTAATCAGATAACCAGTTCCCAATTTTTTGGTTCGACCATCCGATTTGATCCAATTTTGAAAACATTGATCAGACTACTAATTGTTGGGCCCTACTACCTAATACACTTTTTTATCTATGAGAAGATTCAGTGTGGTTGGAATTTTCTTCTCTTTACTTTCTTTCCCATCTTAACTTCAGGTCTTTAGCTCCCCTCCCCCAAAAAATTGTGATGCGTGTATTGTTTTTATACCAACCAAAATAAACACATTAAAATTAGTAACTGCTATCATCCTATCAACAATTGAATTTTTAGTAGATGATCTCCTACGAGGACTACCTCTCAGCAGTGGACACGTGGTATCTCCATTTTTTTTGGAGTATAATGAAAGACAATTCTCGAAACATCTTTAATTTTTGGGTCCCACTTGATAACTTCTGCTCCCACTATGTTCAGCTAACCCAATGAAAAAAAACAAAAGTCTAACCTTTTTCGAGATAGACGAAACTAACTTGAATTTTGATGAATTCTCATTGTCAAGCGTTCAACGTAAGGCAAAAGCAATATGAATTTGCTTGTTTCTGTCTTGAAAAATAAAAGGGTAAATTACAAAGACCGAGTCTGTGACAAAGACCCCCTGTGCTTTGTGCTTTGTTATAAATCCTTCTGTATTATGACCGTGAGGCAAAGACCTCCTTCCGTTAGTCTTTTGTCCAAAAATGTCATTATAATGTTTTTTAATTCCCATAATACCCTTATAATAACTAGACGAGAAAGACACTATTGATCTTCTTCAACCTTTCGATACTATCCTTCCGTTGGAACAACCCCACGCCCAGCAAGTGAAAAGATCTCTGGTTGTTGCTCTCTCTCCTATGTTGGACAATGCCAAGACAGTGGGACTGATCTCTCTGCCAGGCGCAATGACTGCTCTTATAATGGGAGGCGCGTCTCCTCTGGAGGCCATTCAGCTGCAGATCGTGGTTATGAACATGCTCATCGGGGCATCAACTGTCAGCAGCATTATGTCAACTTACCTCTGTTGGCCCGCCTTTTTCACCAAAACTTACCAGTTGGAGACCAAGGTCTTTGCTTCCGAGTAGGCACCCAGCTGTGTTGCATTTGCATATATAGATGATAGCAGATCTCCTACGAGCAATTTGTTGAATGTGAGCTGATGCATGCAACTGCAGGGAGTTTTTGTTCAGTGACAGAAGCATGATTTTCTACCAACTTGTGATTTTGTGAATGAAATTTGCTGAACTCTTGAATTTCAGTAACCATTTAATGAAGGAAATCCCACAAGGAGTATTTGGTGAATATATACTGAATATATAGCTTTGTCTCTACTCTCTACAGCCTACAGGCTGTTTCTTCTTGGATTGCAGTGGAAACAGGACTTGGTGGAATTAATTAATTGACCCACCCACTCACCAAAGAGGAACAGTGTTTGTCTCCTGACAGTGAAGCCGACGTCCCAATTGCCGGTGACCTAAGAATTATTGATGTTCAAAGAGGAAACGGAGACCGAATTGAGAAACTAGGTAGGACTTGGCTGCACGAATTGAGAAATGGAGACCGAATTGCTAATGGAGGAAGATTTGGCCCGACCCCTTGGCTGCACGACACGTGGAAGAAACCAGGTAGGACTTGGCGGGAGCGCCAGCTCAGCACAGTAACAACCATGTCCTGAGAAGACCCGAGCTCACCAAGGGGGAGCTCGACGTCATAAGAAATTGCTAAGGATGAAGCCCAAACTGACATACGTATCCCAAGAAGGACCCGAGCTTTCCCTTAGAGACCCCGAACCTTGCAAGGAGCATCCTAAAGGGCAAAAGCTCGAGCTAACCCACCTCGGCCCTGCTCGGAGCACATCTATCCGAACTCAAGACCACCTCGCGCCCCCCCTCCGGCACTTCGACTCCAGGTCTCATGACCAAACGAACCGTACCTGACACCAAAGAGATCCGTACCCGGAGATGGCGTGCCTGACTGATTAAGGGTCTGACACATGACAACCGCACTCCAATGGCCACCTGCTACCGCCATCTTAGACATTGCAGAGACAGCCTTGACAGAAGAGACAGTGGCGGTTATGTCTGCTCCCGCAGAGGTGACGATACCCGATCTGGCAGAGGTGATGACACCCGATCTGACAGAGGTATGGAAATGAGTGTACCAGGGTGGTTATAAAAGGCCATCTTCCCCCAACGAGTGAGGTATGTGATATTTTGTGCTTTCTGGTCTTGAAATCCATTATTTCCCCTTGCCTTCTCAAGAGCACTAACTTGAGCTTCGGAGTGTTCCAACCGGGTCCCTCCCCGGAAGTCTCCAGCTTCTTCCTTGTTTCAGGTACCCTCAGTTCTGTCAGAGGCGAGATAACCGGCAACTAGGACCGACCAAATTGCGCATCATCAGTTGCTACACATTTTCAGAAGACATTTGAATCTGCTCTCTCGAAGAACAGTAAAGTTAAGCTACTTCAAAAGTTTGTTTCTTTCCAATATGTGTCGTTACACCTCCCAAGATTAGTTAGTTCCCATGTTAGCCGATTCTGCTCCCAAGGTGTGTTAATGCATGTTCTTGTTCAGTGTAAGTCGGTTCACCTTCAACCGACTCCATCTACTATAAAAACCCCTCTTCTGTACTGATTCGAACCATCAGAGAGAAATACCAAAATACTACAAATTTTTCTCTCGTTCAACTAAGCTCTATTCTGTTTTCTATCATATATTTTTTTTTACAGTATTTACTATTACTATCATCTGCAACCATCGGTGGTATCAGAGCCCGTTCGATCAATCTCTTGGGCGTGATTTCTTCTAAACATAATGTGTGCAGAAGCCAATCATTCCACCCTTTCTCTACCAATCTTCAATGGAGAAAACTATGACTTTTGGTCCATCAAAATGAAGACCTATTTTCAGTCACAAAGTTTATGGAGAATCATTGAGGAAGGATTCTGCATTGTTGAAGCTACTTCCACTCTTTCAGCAAATCAAAAGAAGATCTATGAAGAGAATCAGCAAAAGGATTGTCAAGCACTATTCTGTTTGCAACAAGCAATGGCTGAGGAGATATTTCCCCGAATTGTAGGCGCATTAACTGCAAAAGAAGCATGGGATACACTGCAGGAGGAGTTTCAAGGATCTGTCAAGGTACACACTGTTAAATTGCAGAAGTTTAAAAAGGTTTTTGAAAATCTTAAGATGAAGGATATTGGGACTGCAAAAGATTACTATTCTAGAATAAAAGAAATAGTAAATCAAATGAGAGCCTATGGGGAGACTATTTCTAACAAAAAACTAGTTGAAAAAATTCTAATCTCTTATACAGAGAGATATGATCCAATAATTTTGGTGATAGAAGAAACAAAGGATCTAGAAAAACTATCACCAATTGAATTGATGGGCTCTCTCGAGACATATGAAAATAGGCGTGACAGGCAGAATGAAAATTCAGTTGAAGCTGCCTTTCAGTCTAAAGATAATCTGTAGTCTCATAAAACAAAAGTTGATGGAAGAAAGTCACAAGGAAAACCAAAAGAAAATAATGACAACTATTCTTCATGTGGTATTTGCAAGAAGAGAAACCACTTGGAGAAATATTGCTGGTTCAAAGGAAAACCATAGTGCCAAAACTGTAAAAAATTTGGCCATGTTGAAAAAGTTTGTAGATTCAAGAAAACCCATCAAGCTAATTTTTCAGAAAAGAAAAGTGAGGAAAATAATCTTTTTTATGCTTGTCATTCTGCAATAGAAGAAAAAAAGGATATTTGGTATCTTGACAGTGGGTGCAGTAACCACATGACTAAAATGAAAGCATCTTTCATAGTCTTGATAAAATCAAGACAAAAGTCAAAATTGGTAACAACGACTTCTTGGAAGCAACCGACAAAGGCACCATTGTAGTTGACACCAAACAAGGCAAGAGATACATAAATGATGTACTTTTGGCCCCCAATATTGATCAAAATCTACTCAGTGTGGGCCAAATGATAGAAAGAGGTTACTCTTTACATTTTGAGGGAAACTCTTGCACAATCTATGATAAGCAAGACAAGTCCCTTGAAATTGCAAAAACAAAAATGATAGAAAACAGATGCTTTCCCATTCAATGGAGAGATGCAAGTTACATAGCAATGCAAGCACAAGTGGACGAGTCGTGGCTATGGCATAGAAGATTCGGACACTTTAATTTCCATGGATTAAGGATTTTTCAGCAGAAGAACATGATGCATGACCTACCAGCTATCAAGGAGTTCAACAATGTCTGTGAAGGGTGTATGCTCAAAAAACAACATCAACAACCCTTCCCATCCGGCAAAGCTTGGAGAGCCAAAGAGCCATTAGAGTTAATTCATACAGATGTTTGTGGTCCAATGCGTACTCCATCAAATAATCAGAACAGGTATTTCATCCTCTTCATTGATGATTATACTAGAATGACATGAGCTTATTTCTTGCGAGAAAAATTGCAGGTTTTGATATTTTTAAAAATTCAAAACCGTGTTGAGAAGCAAAGTGGTCACAACATCAAGACCATAAGAAGTGACAGAGGCAAAGAATACACTTCTAATGAATTCAACAAATTCTGTGAAGATGAAGGCATGGAAAATCAACTTACAGTCGGGTACTCTCTAGAACAGAATGGAGTATCCGAAAGAAAAAACAGAACAGTTATGGAGATTGCAAGAGCCATGCTCATGGAAAAGGGTCTTCCCAAAATTTTCTGGGCAGAGGCAGTAAGCACAGTTGTTTATTTGTTCAACAAATGTCCTACTAAAGCTGTGCAAGATATGACACCAATTGAAGCTTGGAGTGGGCAAAAACCATCAGCAAAGCATCTCAGAGTTTTCAGATGCATATGCTACACCCATGTCCCACAGGAGAAAAGAGGCAAACTGGATGAAAAGACTGAAAAAGGAATTTTCTTAGGCTATAGCACTCAATCAAAAGGCTATCGAGTCTATAGCTTAAGGAAAGAAAAACTCATAATCAGTCGAGACATAAGCTTTGACGAGGATGCTGCATACAATTGAGAGACAAAAGAAGTTGAAAGAAAGACTATCAACTTGCCTCTATTACCAAGTCAAAGAATTGAAGAAGATCGTGATCAAATCAGTTCACCAACACAATCGGAACCGAAACAAGCTTCACAGTCTACTCCGGACTCACCACCAAGGCGAACTAAATCCTTAACAGAAATATATGAAACATGCAATTTGATGATCATAGAACCAGAAAGCTTTGAAGAGGCTTTTAAGGAAGAAAACTGAAGAAAAGCTATGGATGAAGAGATAAAAATGATTGAAAAAAATGAGACTTGGAAACTTGTGGATCGTCCACAAGACAAAGACACTATTGGAGTTAAGTGGGTCTACAAGACAAAGCTTAACTCAGATGGCTCGATCCAGAAGTTTAAAGCAAGGCTAGTTGCCAAAGGATACTCACAATAATATGGTATCGACTACAATGAGACATTTGCTCTAGTTGCTCGCCTTGACACAATCAGGGCATTGATAGCACTAACTGCACAGAAGAAATGGAAAACTTTTCAACTTGATGTAAAATCTGCATTTCTCAATGGCTCTCTTAAGGAGGAAATCTATATGGAGCAACCTCAAGGGTTCGTGGTGCAAGGACAAGAAGACAAAGTTCTCAGATTAAAGAAGGCACTATATGGCTTAAAACAAGCTCCACGAGCTTGGTACAGCAGAATCGACAATTACTTCTTGGAGCAAGGATTCGGGAGGAGTTATAGTGAGCCAACACTCTACATCAAAACTCAAGGTACAAATGACACTCTCATTGTTTCTCTATATGTTGATGATCTTATTTATACTGGAAATAATGAGAAGATGGTCAAAAAGTTCAAAAAAGACATGATGAAGACTTTTGAGATGACTAATTTAGGCCTAATGCACTATTTTCTTGGAATTGAAATAACTCAAGAAGAAGAAGGGACATTCATCTCACAAAAGAAGTATACATAAAGTCTTTTGAAAAAATTCAAAATGGAGGGGTGCAAAATAGTTTCCACTCCACTAGACAAGACTAAAGCATTCAAAAAGGAATATGGCTCACCAAAGGCAAATGAATCACAATTTCGAAGTATGATTGAAAGTCTTCTCTATTTAACTGCTACAAGACCAGGCATCATGTATGCGGTTAGTCTACTATCAAGATTCATGCAGAATCCAAGTCAGGTCCACCATGGAGCAGCTAAAAGAATACTAAGGTATTTGCAAGGTACAAAGAGCTATGGAATTTGGTATAGAGTCACACATGACTCTAAGCTCATTGGCTACATAGACAGTGACTGGGTAGGTTCGGTAGATAACATGAAAAGTACATCTGGTTATGCTTTCACACTTGGATCAGGGATATCTTCTTGGGCTTCAAAGAAGCAAGCAACTGTTGCACAACCATCAACTGAAGCAGAATATATTGCATCAGCAATAACAACGAGCCAAGCTATATGGCTCAAAAGGATATTTGATGACATGGGAGAACCACAAGTTGGTGCTACTGAAATCTACTGCGATAGCAAATCTGCTATTGCAATGGCAAAGAATCTCATATTTCACAACAGAACCAAACATATTGGGATCAAGTATCACTTTATCAGAGAAGCTGAAGGAAACAAAGAAATAGAACTCAGACATTGCAAAACTAAAGAACAGTTAGCTGACATATTCACAAAGGCTTTACCAAAAGACAAGTTCGAATTGTTACGAGACATGATTGGAGTTGCTAAAATGTGTATCAAGGAGGAGTATTAAATGTTGCTACACATTTTCAGAAGACATTTGAATCTGCTCTCTCGAAGAACAATAAAGTTAAGCTACTTCCAAAGTTTGTTTCTTTCCAATATGTGTCGTTACACCTCCCAAGATTAGTTAGTTCCCATGTTGGCCGATTCTACTCCCAAGGTGTGTTAATGCCTGTCCTTGTTCAGTGTAAGTCGGTTCACCGTCAACCGACTCCATCTACTATAAAAACTCCTCTTCTATACTGATTTGAACCATCAGAGAGAAATACCAAAATACTACAAATTTTTCTCTCGTTCAACTAAGCTCTATTCTGTTTTCTATCATATTTTTTTTACAGTATTTACTATTACTATCATCCGCAACCATCAGAAAATGAGCCACACAATGAAAGTGATGACGCCGATGATGAGGAACACGGCAATAATTGTGGCGAAAGAAGGTAGTGTGCCGATGTTGCAGGGGAGGCGGCTCCAGCTTTGGCTCCACAAGTGCTGCAGGAGGTGAGTTGGGAGAGAGAAAGAATGAGAGAGAAAAAAAAGGAAGGACGGACGGTGACTTAAACCATCCATGTGCTGCAATCGGTTACTTGATACATGTTCACCCAGAAAGCTTTGTAATCGGTTACGACGATCTGAACTTCTCCATTGAATTGGCGAGAAGTAATTAAAGGAGGAATCAGTGTGTCGGTGAATTCATGGAAATTGTTACCAATGTATTCACCAGTCGAGAAAACTATGGCCGGGACGTTGTGATTTAGTGTGCACTGAGGGGCTGCTTCTTCATGACCAGCAAATGATTTCACCCGCAACTGGTTAACGCTTCCTATCACAGCTTTATCTCCTTTCCGAGCATAGGGTCGGATAGCCCATGAGTCATTTCCTACCGGTTCCGGAATACCCGTTTGAGATGATGAAACAGCAAAGATGGTGGAGGAGTTCGCCTGAATTTTAACATCTCCGTCGACCTCACAAAAATCCGATCTTCGTTCCGACACATTGCACATTATCTTAGTCTCTTTTATCACTTCTTTCTCTGCAACTTCACACTATGGAGAAAACGAGAGAGAAAAAAGTCCCTCTGCTGGGCAACAACCCAGTTTGCCCACCTAACTCAGTGAGTCACTCGTTGACAATTTGATATATGTGTATACAAGTTTTGCTTTGTGATAGGACTTAGAAGTCAGTCCAGATAGAGCTGGGCTCCGTCAACTACAAGTCCCTGGTTCCTCCGTCCTTTTATTTGAGTTAGAAGAGAGAAAGAATGAGAGAGGACGGTGAAGGAGGGGAAAAGAAGAGAAGAAAAGGAAAGCAATAGGTTAAATAGGTTTTAAGAGAAAAAGGGCAAAAAAAAATAGAAAAAGTTTAATGAGATCTTTATAATTTACCCAAAAGAAAAACAAAATTATATATTGACGAAGACTCCCTAAGTTATCATTCAATTAAACTACTGATTCTCCCTAATTTATGAAGTCAAAACAATGAAAAATCATCAAATCCCGTCATTTTCTTCTCACACCCCGGCCGGATTTTGATTCAGTTTGTTGAGGGTTGTCGCTCTCAATTTATTTGGAATTAATACATACTTTTGATCGAAATTGGGCCCACTAGTAGTTGTCAGCGCGGTTCAAAGTAAGAAATTATCAAACCATTTGGCTCAATATATAAGCTATCTGGGTAAGAAAATATCATTAAGTAATAACCACAGAGATACAAGCCACACAAATTAAAGAGACAAAACAAGCCACAAACGCACAAACATAGCTAGCTAGTAGCTAGCTAGATGAACATATAAACACAAAGGAAGAAGGAGAAAGACACACAGAGAGAGAGAGAGAGAGATGATCGTGGATTCAGGGACGGAAATGAGAAAGAACGGAGAAGACAGTCTGGGCAATGGTGAGGAGGAGGAGGACAATGGCAGCAACAACAGAAAGCAACGCCCATGGGCTGTTGAAGTAGTCATGCATCAGCTTAGCTCGCCATGTATTCCATTTGGTCTTGGTGTAGCAGTCAACATCCTTGAGGTATTGCGATAGATAACACTCATCTGCACTGTACACAACCTCCCTGCACAGCTTGTTGAAGATATTGGCGACCTCTTCATCGCTCCCCATAACATGATCGATTATCCCCTCGTAATGAAGAATCTCGACGTCTTTGGGGGAGCTCACAATACTGTCGAAGAACAGGATGTAGTTTGTGAAATAAAGATCCCTCTGGGGACAGCCTTGTTCATAGGCCACTAGGTTCAGAAAAACTGGGAATGTATAATCATGTACCATCAATGGTGGAATTTCAAAAATCCCTCCCTTGAATGATATCTCAAGAAGGTTGTGTTGCTCCCTTTTCTTAAACTTGACTCCTGCTTCTTGGAGCTCCAAAACCGAACGTACCAACCGCTTTTCCTCCACATCAGCTGGGTCCTCTTGGTCATGGCAGGACGACGATGACGACCGTGGAATTACCAACTTCATAGCTGCTTATCGTCTGTGCTTACCACTTTGACTTTCTTTCTCTGTATTCTTCTTCAAAGAGTAAGTGAAGCTGGATCGGAACAGAGCTAGCAGGTGGTCGCACTTGCTGCAGTCTATATATGGTAACGCATTTTCCTTCTTGCTAATAGGTAGTAGAGAATCGAAGAAGTTGAGGATTAGCACTGAGAGAGGAGGGTCTTCTTCTAACTTAGTCATCGAAAATAATTTCTCAAGCACAAATAACGGCAGCTGGTTCTCGAGCATGAACAAATCACGCTGTAGAATGGGCAACATCCAGTGCACCGTGAACAGGCAGCTATATCTGATGGTTGATAATGATAGTAACAGCAAATACTGTAAAAAAAAATAAGATAGAAAAACAGAATAGAACTTGGTTGAACGAGAGAAAGGTTTTGTAGTATTCTGGTATTTCTCTCTGATGTATCGAACCAGTACAGAGGTCTATTTATACTAGATGAAGTCGGTTAAAGGTGAACCGACTTACACTGGACTTGGGCTGACATTAATTACCTTGGGAGAAGAATCGATAGACTTTGGGAATTAACTAGATTTGGAAGATGCAACGAGTTACATTGGAATGAAACAAAAACATTGAAAATAGATTATCTTTACTGATCTTCGAGAGAGTTCATTTAACAACTTCTGAAAATGTGTACCAACATTTAATACTCCTCCTTGGTGCACATTTCAGCAACTCCAATCATGTCTCGTAACAATTCGAACTTGCCTTTTGGTAGAGCCTTTGTGAATATGTCAGCTAACTATTCTTCAATTTTGCAATGTTTAAGCTCTATTTCTTTGTTTCCTTCTGCTTCTCTGATAAAGTGATACTTGATGCCAATATGTTTGGTTTTGTTGTGAAATATGGGATTCTTTGCCATTGCAATAGCAGATTTGCTATCGCAGTAGATTTCAGTAGCACCATCTTGTGGTTCTCCCATGTCATCAAATATTCTTTTGAGCCATATATCTTGGCTCGTGGTTATTGCTGCTGCAATATATTTTGCTTCAGCTGATGATTTGGCAACAGTTGCTTGCTTCTTTGAAGCTCAAGAAAATATCCCCGATCCAAGTGTGAAAGCATAACCAGATGTGCTTTTCATGTCATCAACCAAACCTGCCCAGTCACTATCGGTGTAGCCAATGAGCTTAGAGTCATGTGTGACTATGTACCAAATTCCATAGCTCTTTGTACCTTGCAAATACCTTAGTATTCTTTTAGCTGCTCCATGGTGGACTTGACTTGGATTCTGCATGAATCTTAATAGTAGACTAACTGCATACATGATGTCTGGTCTTGTAGCAGTTAAATAGAGAAGACTTCCAATCATACTTCGAAATTGTGATTCATTTGCCTTAGGTGAGCCATCTTCCTTTTTGTATGCTTTAGTGTTGTCTAATGGAGTGGAGACTGTTTTGCACCCCTCCATTTTGAATTTCTTCAAAAGAGTTTTTGTATACTTCTTTTGTGAGATGAATGTCCCTTCTTCTTCTTGAGACATTTCAATTCCAAGAAAGTAGTGCATTAGGCCTAAATCAGTCATCTCAAAAGTCTTCATCATGTCTTCTTTAAACTTCTTGACCATCTTCTCATTATTTCCAGTATAAATGAGATCATCAACATATAAAGAAACAAAGAGAGTGTCATTTGTACCTTGAGTCTTGATGTAGAGTGTTGGCTCACTATAGTTCCTCCCGAATCCTTGCTCCAAGAAGTAATTGTCGATTCTGCTGTACTAAGCTCGCGGAGCTTGTTTTAAGCCATATAATGCATTCTTTAATCTGAGAACTTTGTCTTCTTGTCCTTGCACCACGAACCCTTGAGGATGCTCCACATAGATTTCCTCCTTAAGATAGCCATTGAGGAATGCAAATTTCACATCAAGTTGAAAAGTTTTCCATTTCTTCTGTGCAACAAGTGCTATCAATGCCCTGATTGTGTCAAGGCGAGCAACTGGAGCAAATGTCTCATTGTAGTCGATACCGTATTGTTGTGAGTATCCTTTGACAACTAGCCTTGCTTTAAGCTTCTGGATTGAGCCATCTGAGTTAAGTTTTGTCTTGTAGACCCACTTAACTCCAATAGTGTCTTTGTCTTGTGGATGATCTACAAGTTCCCAAGTCTCATTTTTTTCAATCATTTTTATCTCTTCATTCATAGCTTTTCTCCATTTTTCTTCCTTAAAAGCTTCTTCAAAGTTTTCTGGTTCTATGATCATCAAGTTGCATGTCTCATTATATTTCTGTTAAGGATTTAGTTCGCCTTGGTGGTGAGTCCGGAGTAGACTATGAAGCTTGTTCCGGTTCTGATTGTGTTGGCGTACTGATTTGATCACGATAGGCTTTTGATTGAGTGCTATAGCCTAAGAAAATTCCTTTCTCAGTCTTCTCATCCAATTTGCCTCTTTTCTCTTGTGGGACATGTGTGTAGCATATGCATCCGAAAACTTTGAGATGCTTTGCTGATGGTTTTTGCCCACTCCAAGCTTCAATTGGTGTCCTATCTTGCACAGCTTTAGTAGGACATCTATTGAGCAGATAGACAGCAGTGCTTACTGCCTCTGCCCAGAAAATTTTGGGAAGACCTTTTTCCATGAGCATGGCTCTTGCAGTCTCTATAACAGTTCTGTTTTTTCTTTCGGATACTCCATAGGCTCTCATTTGATTTACTATTGGTGATAGTGTTTCTAGATCCTTTGTTTCTTCTATCACCGAAATTATTGGATCATATCTCTCTGTGCAAGAGATTAGAATTTTTTCGACTATTTTCTTGTTAGAAATAGTCTCCCCATAGGCTCTCATTTGATTTACTATTCCTTTTATTCTAGAATAGTAATCTTTTGCAGTCTCATTATCCTTCATCTTAAGATTTTCAAAATCCCTTCTGAACTTTTGCAATTTAACAGTGCGTACCTTGACAGATCCTTAGAATTCCTCTTGCAGTGTATCCCATGCTTCTTTTGCAGTTGATGCGCCCATGATTCGAGGAAATATCTCCTCAGCCATTGTTTGCTGTAAGCAGAATAGTGCTTGACAATCCTTTTATTGATTTTCTTCATAGATCTTCTTTTGACTTGCTGAAAGAGTAGAGGTGTCTTCAGCAATGCAGAATCCTTCATCAACGATTCTTCATAAACCTTGTGACCGAAAATAGGTCTTCATTTTGATAGACCAGAAGTCATAGTTTTCTCCATTGAAGATTGGAAGAGAAAGGGTGGAACGATTGACTTCTACACACATTGTTTAGAACTCACGCCCAAGAGATTTGATCGAACGTGCTCTGATACCACTAATGGTTGATAATGATAGTAACATCAAATACTGTAAAAAAAAAATAAGATAGAAAAACAGAATAAAACTTGGTTGAACGAGAGAAAGGTTTTGTAGTATTCTGGTATTTTTCTCTGATGTATCGAACCAGTACAGAGGTCTATTTATACTAGATGAAGTCGGTTGAAGATGAACCGACTTACATTGGACTTGGGCTGACATTAATTACCTTGGGAGAAGAATTGACAGACTTTGGGAATTAACTAGATTTGGAAGATGCAACGAGTTACATTGGAATGAAACAAAAACATTGAAAATAGATTATCTTTACTGATCTTCGAGAGAGTTCATTTAACGACTTCTGAAAATGTGTACCAACATTTAATAATATATATATATATATATGAAAATTAATTAAATTCTTAAAGAAGTAAGTAAACAGTCAATACCCCTTTGATAACCAAGTGGTAGAAGCGCATCAACTGGATCACAAAGCAGCCGTCCAACAGCATCATCATGACAAAGTTTTCTTTAGGGATGTTATGAAATTTCTCGGTGTAGCTCCTTCTTGTTCTGGACTCTAAGTCATACATGGCTTTGACAAGGGTCTTAGCTGTGAAGGTGCAACGCCCAGCAGCAGCATCGTCATCATCAGCTGTGTCTCTGCAACTGCCACCATGTTGAATTGTTTTTCGTTGCTGTTGTTGACGTTGATCCAAGACAAGCAGGAGATAGCGAGTCTTGTGCTCGTCCCTTTGTTGAGTGCCCCATCTTCCCCTCCTTCTCTCCCTCCAAACTGGTGATGACAGACAAGAGCTCTGAGCTCTGCTCTTGGTTATAACACTTCACGGTTAGCTTCAGGCTTGAGCGTCCCAACTATGAAATTGCTACGCTACTTATTGACACATGCGCGCAATCCATAAAACTAATTCAGGGTAGCTCCCAAAAACATGGATCATCGTTGATTATATTTACCCAAAGCCGTCACACACTCACACATATTAAAATATTGATATAATGGTAGGTATGTCGCGAGTTGAAATCAGCCCCCACAAGTAAGTTTCCGACAATGTACCACAGAACATCTCCGCCGTATATTGTGAACATCTTCCAATGATTTCTCATCATTGTTGATATTATCATCCATGTGCTGTGGGATCTTGTGGGAATCTATCTTGTGAGAGGCTGATTTGACCAACCTATCATCCATCACACCTGCATATCTGCCTTTCTCAGTAAATTACTATTACTTCCTTTGGCGTTTTCTTGGTCGTGTAAATGTTCCATTAAGTGGATACACACTGTACACCGGAGGGATCGGCTGTGGCCTGTGGGGCACGTTCTGTTGGGAACCCGGAGCCCATCTCATTTTCTTACCCACGTTCACACAAAGTTTAAAATATTGATATATATTATATTTGGAAGTTTTTTGAGATATTCTTAGAGAGAATGTATCAGGGTTTTGACTGATTCAGGGGATGAAGAGATTTTAAACCGGCCTCTTAGAATCAGATTTGGAAACATTGGGCCAGCAATAGCAAACATAAACTAGCTCTAGACTGCAACGCCTGGTTCTGTTTGAAATACAACTGTGATTTTGCATTTCTGTGACTTTTGGATGATTAAATCAAGATTCAAAATATTGATACGTATAGGCTATCATATCGAGAGTTTCCCAATATGCCTCAACAGAAGGCGTATTGGGGTTTTGACCAGTTTAAGAGGTGAGCAGACCACAAAACAGTCCCAAAGAAATTGAAAAAAAAAAAAAAAAAAACTATCAATGCACCTCTACCGATATATCAGGTATATCAATATTTTGACACATGGATGAATTCCATTTAATGGATTAACTAGGCTTAGTTAATAATCCTTATCATAGAAATAAAAAACTAAAGAGTGGCAATGAAGGATTATGTCATTGACCAAATAACAACGATAACAACAAATACTTCTACCACAATTATTTGGTGATTGTAGGCTTGTTAATGTGGTGTAATTAACACTTTGCCACTTCTTTCAACCGGGTCTGATCGGATCACATCCCTAAACAACACTTTCTATCACCGACTTGCCTGTATTTAATTTACTGGGGAGTAGCTAGGAAGGGAGTATTCCAGCAATGAAGATGAACCCAATGTGTATCAGAGTTAGGATGAATTTGATCAAATCAACTGCCAGCAAGTATGCAATTTATATGTTTTTTAACTATTAGCATAACGTGTTAACATTGTGCCTATTCATCACATGTCACTATGTACTTTGAATTCAGCCACTCATATCACTACGGATGAAGCCAAGAGTGAAAGCTTGTTCTGAAGAATAGGTTGATTTAGGCTGATTTGGGCTGGTAAAAAGTTGATCTAATGTATAAATTCGATTCAATCCGATTCGAGAAAACAGGGTTAGGGTTTCATATTTAGCTACCTGAATTCAAGAATAACCCGATCCAATCCAATTCAGAAAAAACTAGGTTAGGTCATAGGTCAATCTGTTGACTCAATTGTTAGGTTTAATTGGGACTATTTATGTATTCTTAGAAGTATTTCTTTTTCATTTTTACTATTTAATATTTACTCTATCGTTTATTCTTTGAATTGTTGAATGTTTAAGCTTTTTTATTTTATGTTTGGAATTTTAAGGTTAATTCCTTTAATTTGACATTTTTCATGTATTTTTCTTCATTTTATAAATTTTCTGTTATTTTTATGAATGACCCGAATTGATCCGTGAGTCAACCTTAACTTGAACATTTAGGGTTAGAGTCTAGTATTTGCCGATCCAACCCAAAGTCCAACCAACTCAAAATCAACCCGTAGTGTCTTGACCCAACCCAAACCTGACCCATCCAAACCAACTGCCAGATCTAATCATATCTAATTATGTCAAACATAACTCAGGCAAGGGTATCAATGGCAAGGATGACAGCGGTCATTGCGGGAAGCAGCTCAGTTGCAGTGTCGGTAAATGGGTTTCAAAGGCAGTGAATGTGAAGGGGCGGTGGAGAGGGAGGGAAGGAGAATAACGGAAAGGAGAGGTAGGCATAGTTTAATTATTTTTTATAAAACTTTGGCCTTCATCTGCCGTAAAATCAAAAGTCCATCAGTTTCCAATTAATTTAGAATTGGTGACATGTTCGAATAGAATTGGACAGGACAGATGGACGATGTGAACTTGCATAGCCCTTATAAATAAGAACGTGAGAAAAGTTTTGGCACCATGAAACACGTACAGTGGTAAAGGAGTTCGGCTTTAATCAAGGCAAAGCCCATTCGAACACCCTTTACTGCCTTGCATTTATTTCATTAGAAAATATTTCAAATACAAGGTTGAAGAAGGCTGTTAGATCGGTATAGGTACAGATTTGTTAAGTTAATAGGCCATAGTTCGTGAACTCTATCAATCAAACAGACACAATTATCACTCTGTGATACCATAATCACGTCATCTCACTTCTTTTTTTTTTTTTTTAATTATAATCACACCATATCTCTCTACCAAATAAAAGAAAAAGAGAATGATCTGGACACATACTAAATCGCCCATCATCATTCGTAATTACGAAAACAACTTTACATTTTAACAGAATAAAAATTGGTTTCTTCGTCTTTTCGCCATGAATAAACCTAAAAAATAAGTTCCCAAATCACTAATATCTTTTTTCTGAAAGCCCCAAATCACTATTATCTCAATATCTGTGTCGAGGATATCAATTAGCAAGTCTTTGTTTAATAATGATTGATGAATACAAAACAGAAAAAAAAAATAATAATAAAAAAAAGATATATGTTTAGTGGGAGACATGAATGGTGATTACTTTATTAAAGTGACAACAATTGCAAAAGTGATGTAAAGTGTAAACCACCATTTAACTTTTGGTTTTGGAAGGCCATTATATTATTATTTTAAGGTATACACAACTGGGGTAGCCCATCCCCTCGTTTGTCGTCTCATCGTGTTTTACAACTTACAAGTTATAACCCCTTCAATTCTGACGATATTTTTTAAATTGAGAGAGACAAAGGAGTTTACATCAGCACCCCACAGAATATCCTAATCGTATGTTGTGAACATTTTTCAGTGGCAAGTATAGGAAATGTTTCTAATGTATGCTGAGATGTGCATATGGGGCGCTGATGTGATTATGAGACAAAGAGAAGAACACGAACACGATACCTATGATCGCATAACAACTCAGCAATGTTTAGTTATATTCAAATGGATAAGGATTAGTTGAACGCGATGGCTATTCAGTGGGTTGTGGAATCAATAATAATGTTCCATGCCAGTAATAAAATACATGGGACCCACACCTTTCACAATGGGACCCATGAATCTATTAATGGCGTGGAACATTATCATTGGTTCCACAGCCATTGTGTTCAGCTAATCCGAATTCAATTCAAGCACGCTATTGTAAATCAATTGATATGTATTGATCAAAATTTATTTTAATAAACGACAATGTGTTCTATTTTCATAGGGGTCGCTGCGGTTGCAAGTAATGCGACGTTGACAAAGGACTTAGGGTTAAATGGGGGTCCAATTCCATTTAAGCATTTTAGAATTGAATCACCTCCAATACATGTTGTGGATTAGCTTACAGTAATGCTCTATAATTATATACTAGCGGTATATAATTATTGAGCTTCAAACTTATTCCTTTTTCTATAGCTTGTATATTATGAGGATTACAAAAATTAATTGCTTAGCATGAAAATCAACTGATGGTGACTCAGTTGATAGATTCTCTAGCTAGTTGTAGTGGAGACTTGAGATCAAATCCCGTTGGACCTGGGGTTGGGGATTAAGGGTTTGGGGGATAGACTATCCCTATTGTGTAGCCCTACAAAAATGTTATTAGCATGAGATCAAAAACCAAGTTAAGAAAGCAATTTCAAATTTGAACTGACGAAAATAACCAAAGGATCATGTTAAGTGCTTTCTTATTATATTTTATTATTGAACCATAACAATCTATGAAACAAATCTACATTAAATTAATAAAAAAAGAGAGAAAAACCTATTAACCCATGGAAATGAAAAAGGATTTCTTTAGAATTTTTTACAATAAGAAAATTGGTTAATCCCATGTACTAGTGGGCAAATTTGTGTTTTAACATTAATTTGAGTCCACCCTAGGGTTCATATTTAGGTGGGCCCTTAACCTAACCAATCCATATAATTTACACCTCTACTTTATAATATATAGCCAAAAGGGATTGATCAGAGAGGTTTATTAATAGGAAAAAGAGGGATTTAATGGGGAGGGAAGATATTACAAACATTGACTATTAAGAGGGGAGGGGAGGGAGAAAGAGATAGACATTCAAACTTATTCCTTTTTATATAGCTTATATATTAAGAGAAGTACATAAATCAACTACTTAGCATGAGAACCAAATGATGGTGGCCTAGTTGATAGGTTCTTTGGCTAGTTGTAGTGGAGACTTGGAATCAAATCCTATTGTGATGGGGGTTGGGGATTAAGGGTTTGGGGGATGGGCTGCCCCCCTTGTATAATTCTATAAAGCCAAAAAAAAAAAAAAATGTACCTAGCAAGAGATCAATAACCAAGTTAAAAAAAAACAAATTCAAAGTTGAACTACTGAAGATAACCAAAGAGTCATGTTAAGTGATTTCTTACTATGTTTTATTAATAAAACTGGCAAATTTCTTAAACTACCTTTATGGTTTAGCTAATGGACTAACTCACTCTTACTATTTACATATTGTCTTAACGTACCTTTACTGTTTCTAACAATCTTCTAAAACTTCCCTTGCCATTAACTTGCCATCTCACTCCGTTCACATGTGACATCATGTAACTAATATTTTTTTAAATTCCTAAAATACCCTTCCTATGAACTGTTCATCGTCCTCAACCTTGAGACGAAGAGAGCAGAGCGATGGTGGCAAGAACCCCTTTTCCTTCCAATTCCTCTCTGTCCTGTCACTGTCTCCATCTTTCCCTTTCTCCCCTCTTCCTTTCCATCTTCCTTTCCAATATGATATGATCCACTTACCATGGGCTATGGCTTTGGCTCTGTCTATTTTCGGATTGTCTAACTCCTTCCTTTCCCATCCATACTCTTCTTCTTCTAGCCTCATCCGCTTTTTCTTTCCTTAACCAGCTTCTCCATTTCTTTGTGTTTTTCTTTCTGCATTTTCAGAAATAGAGCATGTGCCTAGTTGTTGAAGCTACCAGTTTCTGAACTAGAGCAACCCAATTGATCCATAAATTGGGTTCACAATCCTTCCACAAGCCTCGTACAGAGGGACCTGAATATTGTTGTAATCAGGAAAAAAAAAAAGAATAAAGATGTTTAGTAAATTAAACAAAATAGAGGATCAAAACGCACTAAAAGAGACAAAAGGGATGGAAAAGATGGTTACTAGGAAGAAGATGTTTGGGGCTGACATTAATGAGGTTCATAAGAAGCATTTGCCCCTAGTCCCAAAAGGAAGAATAAAAAGTGCTAGAGAAGAAGGAATCGACGACTTTCTGCAAGGTTAACTAGTTTGGCATCTCGACAACCTTTGTTTCACCTCCTTGAATGACTTTGAACAACTTAAGCTCATGCTTGCAAAGATCATGAGAGGTGGTTTGATCAGGCAAGAGCTCGCAAATTTGAAGAAGTAGGCTACAACTTAGATTTAAAATGTTGCAACTAATTTGAAATCTCAATTTTGTTAAAAAAATATTTTTCAAGTAGTTTTCTTTTATCTCATGTTTCTTTTTGCTATCTTGGATGTTAATATTTGGAGTTACCTTGGCTATATATTCATAAAAAATCATCACTCTGACAATCTTTGTCATCATCATCGTATCAAGGGAGTCGTTCTAATGCACTTGCCCACACCTACTCGGCTGTAATGCCTCGATACCAACCTTTTGCATCTCTGAGACACCATCACAAAGCTGTTAACATCAGAACTCCGGCGAATAGACCGGTCCCGCTCACATTCAAGCCATGCATAATATTCAAGTAAAGGGTGTATGGCCTCGCATGTCGCGCTAGAGTCGCCATAGCGGCTTTCATCCTCCTTTTGAAAATGGTGGCAATGGCACCAAGTAACGATCACTTTGAACTTCTGCTTCTTCTCCGTTTGCCGGCAATGATGTCGTACAGATCAGCACCTCCTTTGTTGTCATCAACAGTGTCGCATCTTCTTCCAGCATGACTCTTTGTGACCTCTAGACTATCAAAGAACCTACAGCGGGAAAGGAAGATGGAAGGGAAGAGGAAGGGTAAAATTTTCATCAGTTGGGTTTTATTTTCAAAATTCAAGGAATAGTGGAGAGAAAATTTGATATTTTGTTTCTTTCCCATAGCACTTAAGAGTGATGTTAATTGTCAAAAACATAGTAGGGGTAGTTTAAGACAATATGTAAATAGTAAGAGTAGAGTTAGTCAATTAGCTAAACCATATAGTTAGTTTAAGAAATATACCCTAACAAAAACGAGAAAAACTTGATAACTCATGGAAAGGAGCAATGGTTTCTTTAGAATTTTATATAAGAAGAAGATTCATTTATTTGTAAATTTGGGTTTTGACACTAGTTTGGGTCCAAGATAGGGTTTATATTTAGGTTGGTCCTTAACCTAACCCAATCCATCTAATTTACAGACCTACTTTATTAGAAAGAACCAAAATGGAATAATAGAGATTTAAGAGGAAAAGAGAGATTTAATTTGTTGAACCAAATTAATTCATGAAACAAGTATATATTAAATTAATAAAAAAGGAGAGAGTAGAAGATTGGTTTACCCCATGTACTAATATGGATTTTGACGTTAGTTTGGGTAGCTGGGGTTCATATTTAGGTTGGCCCTAACCTAATCCAATCCATCTAATTTACACCCTTACGTTATTAGAGAGAGCCAAAAGAGATTAATAGAGATTTAAGAGGAAAAGAGGGATTTAATGAAAATGAGATGTTACAAACACTGACTATCATGGAGAGAGAGAGAGAGAGAGATGTCTTATTAGAGAGTACGTATGGATTTTCTGAGAGACAATAAAGACACATAAGGGTTTTAATTTTGACTTGTTAAATTTTTAATGATCTAACTTAAAAATAAACATCCACATGAGAAAGGAGGGGAGGAGGAAGTATATGTGAGGTATATGGTGAGAGCTCCCCTCACCTCCCCTCTTTCTTCTTTTTGTTATATATATATATAGATAGATAGATAGATTAGTCAAAACCCTATGATGCGGGGGTTCTGATCAATGGTGAAAAAAATCACAAAGAGGGCGGACAAGTCAAAGACCCAATAGGGGTAGGTTAGATTGCCATCTTTACTTCAGTTTTCAAATACATTATAGAAAATACAATTGAAAAGATGAAAGGCTGGTTGGCATCAGGTTGAGCCACTATAGGTTTAGGTTTGGTTTGGAAACTATATGTCATTAAGTTGGGTTCGAGTAGAAATGTTGGAGAATCGAGTTACAATGAGAGCAAACCTGTATGGAATCTGACTTATTTTTCACTATTTTAAAATTGAATTTAAATCGATTTTAAATTAATAATTTTTACTTTTATGAAATTTTAATTATTTAGTAAATTGTTATAATGTGTAATTTAAATTAATGTATTATGCTAAGTTTATTATTGTTTAAAATTTTTAATAATGTTATTATTTGTTATTATAAATTAAGTATAATATCTTTGTAATTAAATTTAACTATTATTGTTAAAATTAAAATAACAACAATTTTAAATTTTCTATTATGTTAATCATTTTTAAATGGAAATTAAATGAATAATTTTATGAAAACATTAGTTAAGTAACTAAATAGTTTTGTAAGCTATTATTATTAATTAATTTTAACAATATTAGCACGGGTAATGTCAACACATGGGACCCATATTGTATGTTATACCCGTAAATAGTTCAAATTATCTCTCTCTAATTGACCCATGTAAATGAATAAAAGTAATTAAGGGAGTATTTAGAAGAAAACAAGGGAAGATTAGAGAGAGATATTTTAGGTAATTGGGAAGTGGGGACTAATAGGAGCAAGGAAATCCTTGATGATGTGGAATAATGTGAGGTGGAAAGGGGTAATGGAGAAGGAAGAGAGAGAGTTGAGGAAGTAGGAAATGGGAAAGGGAGAAGAGAGAAGCATGCTGACATGAATTGATTTGTTATATATATTGTTTAGATATGGTGTAGTAATTACAAGGGAAAATTCCTGATTAGTACCGTGTACTTTGGGCATACTGACTCTTTAGTCCCCGAATGTTAAAATGTGACAATTCAGTACCCGAACTTTCAAAACGTGTCAATTCAGTACCTGTTGTTAACCAGCTACAAACCTATCGTTAACTAGCTGTAAACCAGCTGTTAGGTAGCATTTGAAAAAGATACAAATTCCCTTTAAGTGTCATCTAATTTTCTTTATAAACCATCTAAATGTTGACAAAAAATTAACAGTCCCAAATCCTTGCCTCTTCTATTCAAGAAAGTTGGGGTCATGTATTAGTGGGCATTCTGGTGACCCCAACATTTTTAAATAGAAGAGACAATGATTTGGGATCGTTAATTTTTTGTCAATGTTTGGATGGTTGATAAAGAAAATTAAGATGGCACTCAAGGGCATTTGTGTTTTTTTCAAATGCCACTTAACAACTAGTTAATGACAGGTACTAAATTGACACGTTCTGAAAGTTCAAGTACTGAATTGTCGCATTTTAAAGTTCGAGAACTAAAGTGTCACTAGGTGCAAAGTATAGGGTACTAATCAGGAATTTTCCCTAATTACAATCCACACTTGGGGAAACTAGTAAGCATGCACGTGCTTTGCACATGACAATTCTAGATGATGATAATGATAGTAATAACATATCCAAAACTTTCTATAAACTTTTATGTATTTTTTGTTTTTATATTTTATATTTTTTATTATTAATCGGATGTAGATTGCAATCTACATCCAATTCAAATTGCCACAAATTGGTAGGGATGCAAACAGATTGGATCAAATTTGAATCAAGGTATACCCAAATCTGATCCAATACTAATAATAGTAGATCCGATTGCATCTCATAAACATGGATTTGAATACGAATCCAATGAGAAAGTTAGATATTTGGATCTGATCCATTCCAATTTAATTTAAAAAATAATAAAATATTAAAAGAAAATTAAAATATAACAATTTAAATAAAGAAATACAAAAAATACAAATATGTTTTCAACTATTTTCATCCTATAAATACATTTTTTTATAAAAACTGCAATACAAGTAATATATTTATAAATAAATAAATATCATATATATAATATATGTCATATAAATAAATAAATAAATAACATATATATATTAGAACGGTCCAGTTTTTTATTGGATCCTATTATTCGACCCGATCCGATCCATAGATTTGAACTGGGGATATCAGAATTCAGCAAAAAGGATGAAACCATGATCCAATCCATTTGCACCCCTATTGCTTAGCTAGATTCTTCATTTTCTAATGTTCTATTTTTTTTGTGTATATTTTTTTTTGTTCATTTATCAAAAGTGTAAGATTTAAATAAAGTGAATTGAATGTGTTGAAAAGTAATAGTTCAATTTACAATTTAAACCTCACAATTAAATACGAACTAAGTTAAAAAATGAGTATTTTAGTCAAAAGAAAATTTCACAATTTTATTCATATTTTTAATAGTAATGTAAATATAGAATTATAGATGCGTTCATTTTTATTATAGTTTTTTTTTTGTATTTTTGTGTGTAAAACTAATTTCAAAATTTTACACTTACTTTTTGTTTAATATGATAAATATATGATATTATACATGTTTATGAATGTTTTTTCTGCAAAACTTATGCATTTTTTTATTTTTGTATTTTTTTAATTTTTATTATTTATTTATGATGTTAAAGTTTAATACATTTAATCCAAAAGGTGAACTATTTATTATTAATTTTTATATTTCATTTTTGGCTAGTTCTAAATTATGCATTTCATTTTCATTATCAATAGCAATAATTTGATTACATAAATGTGTAATTTTTCTACATTTTTTGTAATTTTCTATATTTATTTATGTTTTAAAAATTTTATTACCTAACTATGACTTCATAGATTGATCAATTTGATTTGGATGGTTGAATTGCTTAATCACCACTTGGATAGAGAATGGTTTTGTTTTTGAGTCAATTTTAAAATATATGGATTTATACTGTTAAAAATATTGACATATATCTAATTAGTATCATTTATTAGTTAAAAATAACTTAAAAATATAGGATTTAATAAGAGAGAATGATATTTAATACCTTAAGTATAAGATTTAATTAGAGGAGATTATAATTGAAGTTACATTTTAAACCCTTATAATTAGAGATGGATTAAATACACAAATATGGGCATTTTAGTAGCCATTAAAGCTAACATTAAAGATATAATAAAGTGACTTTTATACGCTTTCTCAAACAAAGAAATAGAGGGTAATTTTAGTCCAAAAAAACTTCCACACTACATTCACACTTTTATATATAGTATAGATAATGTTAGAGTGGAGTTTCATGGAATAGGAAAGCACACTAACCCAAGATATGGTGGATTTTGCATCTAATGTGATATTATATAGAATAGGAATTTGAAATATAGGGACAGTTCTCAACAAGCGGAAGTGAAGCACTATGGTTGTTTTCCATTATCATTTTTGCCTTTGTCAATTTGTTTGGCAACATGCACACACCCCGAAGCCAGCCAAGTTGACCATAATCCCTTTCTTTTTCAAGTGATCTTCTTTGAAGACTGATTTCCATTTGTTGTTGGCTCATCCAATGTTGCCCCCACATCATCCCCAGTGATTCATCTTCCAACTCTTGATGGCATGGACAATGACCCCCTAACTTCAGACTGACCTGGCCCATCTGTAGAAGTTCAGCCCACACTTTCTCATACACCCTTGATGGCTTAAATAACCAACCTAATTCACTGGGCTAAGATGCTAACCATGTCACCTCCTACCAATCAGGTCCAACCCATTTCCTTGCTGCTTATTCCACGCTTAGCCTGATATATAAACAACCTCCCTCTCATCTGGACAATTTTGTTTGTCCCGCCCTTTAATCCACCATAACACCTACCACTACCTTTGGCTCATGTAGTACTCGACACCCCAATTATAACTTTATCATGATAGGATTGGCCCATGTCTCTCTACCTTCTCATGCATCTGTCGATCCCTCCTCATATGCTTAAGCCCAAAAACATACTTACTAGCTAGTGTCATGCCATGGTATTGAGTTGGCCACTCTTAAGACGACTTGTACTTGGATATTGACTACATTACCACCTGGCAAGACCCCTATTGGTTGTTGTTAAATGTACAAGGTTAATTTTGAGCCCAATGAAATGATGAAGTGTTGTGAAGTGTATTTGGTTGCCAAAGGGTGCACCCAAATAAAGGAGTTGATTATACTGTGATTTATGCTCTAATTACCAAAACCATACAGTCCATGCATACTCTGTTCATCATGACCCAATTTGGTAGTTTTCTCGTTGTGCATGCATATGTTGATGATCTTGTGATTGTTGATAATGACTCTTCTCACATTTCTGCTCTCATGTACTATCTTCGTTGATGTTTCTCTATTGAGGATATTGGTATGCTCAAGTATATTCTTGGGATAGGGGTGTCCATGTCTACCTCTAACATTTTTTGAGTCAGTTTAAATACACCCTTGATATCCTTAAGGACAATGGTATATTGGGTTTCAAGCCTAGTTAGTTTCCCATCGGGCAACAACATCACCTTGTGCAAGTTCCAGCCCATCTAGAATAATATCAATGCATGGTTAGTCACCTCATTTACTTCACAATTACATTTCCAAAAATTACCTACTCTATTCATATTTTTAGCCAATTTATGAATGATTCTCAACAACAGCATTTGGATGCCATCATGTGTGTCAAGAAGTTATTTCTTTACTGATTGTGATTTTCAATATGGGCCTATTTATGATTTAGATTGGGCTTATTGCCCATTCACCTGCAAGTCGGCCTTTGATTATTTCATTACACTTGGGTCATTCTTCGTTATCTTAGAAGACAAAGAAACAAATTATTATGGTTTGGTCTACTATCAAGGCCGGATATTGCATAGTGGTAGCACCCATGAGAAAGTTAATTTAGCACAAGAAGTTCTTTTCTGATCTTGGATTTCCGCATCATCAATCCATGCATTTGTATTGTGACAACAAGGCCTCCCAATACATTAAAAGCAATCTTGTGTTTCATGAGCACACAAAATACATTAAGATTGATTGCCATTTTATATGTAAGTATCTTTAGTTCAAGGCCATTGTTATGGCTTACATACCCACCTAAACTCAATTGACGACCTTCTTATTAAGATTTTTATTCATGATCGGTCTACTTCATTGCTTCCTAAGTTGGGCATTTCCAACCCTCATGCTACAACTTGAGGGGAAGTAATAGAGTAGTAGTTATGTTGGTTAGGTTGTTTGGTCCAATGTCCATGTTTATTGTCTCTCATGAAAGCTACATTCACTTTTGTTAAGTTAGTTATGGAGTCACATTTCATTGTATCTATAATTATGAATGAATATATTTTTGGTTATCTTCTTCCTTGATTCTTTCTTAGAGCCTATAGTATTACATACAAGTCATAGCACAATAAAGAGGGAATGGAGTGGACTAGAACAGGTGCATGGAAACCTTACTAGCCAAGTCATACCATAAAGAGACTATGGTTCACAATTTTTATTTTATGCCTCATGATTGCATGGGTGGATCTATGTAGAGCTTAGTGTGGGCAATTGCCTCCATTGAGATTCCCCACTCAAATAAATTAGTTGGAAGTCAAAATAGAAATTTTAGAAATCTTAGTAGGTTAGGCTATAGCTATGCTAAAATAGATGTTTTAAATAATTACACAAAAGTAGGGCACAAGAGTGCTCTTGAGGAAACTTGAACAAAGAAAATGTTTAAGGGTTTTATTTTTCCACTTGTTGCTGGTGCTAATTTGCCAAAGAAAATAAGTGTAAAAGAAAGCTTAATCAAGGAAAAAAGAAGTAATGAACAACAGGTATGTTTAGTTTCCCTCTCTTTTTTTTTTTCATACTCTATTGTCATTCAATCTTGTCAGTTCTATTATTCTTTATTAAATCTTAAACTTTAATGTTAATGGCTTATTTCTTTTTCTAGTAAACTAATAACTTATAGCTTGCACACATTAAGAATAATGAACAAATGGGATGTGGCTTGCATAATTGGACACATTGAAACCATTGGAACAAGACAAAATCTTTCTCACTTTTTGAATAGCAATACTAATTAGAAAAAGACAAACAATGAGAATAGCAATGCTTAATTTTCCCCCTTTTAGAACAAGACAAATCTTCACTTTTTCACAATTCACAATGAAAATATGACCACTGATTTCAAGAAACAAAAACAATGAGAATATGACCTATAGCTAAGTTGTACCTTGCACATTCACTACAAGTCTCCAATGGGCATTGGTTTGGTCTACTTGGACCTAGTTCCCCCCTAATCAGCCCTACACATTTGTAGCTACATATACTTAATGATGTCTACTTGTAATACTATCACTTTTAATTATTAAAATTCCATTTATTTTTCAAAAAAAAAATTCAATGGGTACAAAGATTGGCTAATAGCATGGTTGATGCTTTAGCCAATCAAGGAGCTATTTAAGAGTAATTGTAATGATTGTATAAACTTGGGAGTGGTAATTTTTGTCCTACCATCCTACTTAAAGATCTCTAGTAAGTTATGTGCATCTTTTTATACTTAATACAAATTGCATATAATTGTAAAAAAAGATATATATATATATATATATATATATATATATATATATATATATATATATATATATTATGCTTGAAGCAAACTTAATAATTCAAGCATATGGTGACCACCAATGAAATGACAATTTATACTTAATACAAATTGTAGCTACTTATTTGTCATTCATTATTGCTTTTTTTTCTTTATTATAATTTCTCTTTATTGTATCACTACTTTCCCTTTATTTTATTTTTGATGTTTATGTTAAGCTTCTAAAATTTTCTTATAACAATACAAATAACATGTTATTTCTAACCCCTAAGAGCTTTTTCTTTGATCATTAACCCCTAAGAGCTTTTTCTTTGATCATTAACTCCTAAGAGCTTTCTAAACCTCTAACTATTTAGAAGCCTGGCATACTACGTTTTGGTCTTTTTCTGTTTGATTTGCAAGAGATCTTAGCTGCCAAAAGACATGCAAAGCCCATTTTGGACTATTTTTGGGAAGCTCCAAGTGAAGCGTTTCAGTTTTTTTTTTTCAACTTGTCTTTGCACAGAAAGACACACAAAAAGGAATGCCTTAACCAAATGGTCTTCAAGCTATCAAGATCTTGATGCAAAAGCTCTGTACATCTTTTGATTGTTAGAGATTCCAAAAAATCTTTCAAAAAAAACTTGCCAAACGGCCCCCTAGTTAAACCGACCATCTTAAGCCATCTTTCAAATCATTTTAACTCTTCTAAGTTTTGTTCATATTCTAATTTGGGTATGAATTAATAAGTACCGAAACAAGCAAGATGAAGGCCTTGTGAACTATTTTTGGTTTGATAAAAATCCTTCTATTCATTAACATTAGTAATAATTTAAGGGTAGACATCAAAATTGCGCTAGAGTAGCATGTCCTTATACCATAAATTTCTATGACTTTAGATACCTAAACTTCATATTGAGAGTGCAAATAGGGTACCCGATTTACAAAAATGAATTGCTTTTGGTTTTATGTTTCTTGTTAGCTATTTAAATTATTTTTACTTTTATGATTTATTTTTTAATGATTGTGTTTTACATTTATAATTGATGTTGTACAATTAATTGCTTATTATTTTCCTTGGATTAAATATTTCAGATTATTTTACTTTTATGCCCTTTATATAAATTATATTTAGATATTGTTTTAACCTACAATTGAGATTATAGTTGAATAAGCCATTTAGTTAATTGTTTTTATCAGTTATAGATAGATTTTTGAAAAAGAAATCAATATCAAAGCCATAATCATCTTCCTAAGAAGCTAATCATAGGGATGATATGCAAAATTGTTCAAAACAATATATAGTTGAGATTAACTTAAAAAATATTCTAGTAGATCCAAGGTTACAAACTAAAATTTTAGATTACCACCCAAATGATCGAGATAAGATACGGAGAGCATAATTACAAAAGGGACCTTATAAACCTTGCTATTATAATTTTCCCTAAAAAAAAATGGAAAAGTATTAAGAATATTTCATTATTCTTGGTTTAATGAGTTTAGCAATTGGTTAGAGTATTGAATAGCAAGTGATGTTGAATTTTTCTTGTATTGTTATTTTTTTAAGCTTGACCTTGGAAAGCAAAGGAGTGGAGATTCAATTGTTACAGAGGGTTTATAAATTGGAATAAGAAAGAAAGGTTTTATATTCATGTTGGAGGTCCAAATAGTGCTAACAACCAAGCTTGGAAGAAATTCTAAGATCTAATGAACCAAAGTCAACACGTTGAATTTGCTTTGTCTAACTAATCAGATTAAGCTTAGAGCATGTATCAGGCTCGCTTAACAGCATCAATTAATTGCATCTAGTTTCTTTTGTGCCAAAGGTTGGTTTTTTGTGGCCATGATGAATCAAAAAGTTCTATTAATCAAGGTAATTTTCTTTAACTTTTCAGGTTTTTTTTTGTTAAAAATAATGAAGAAAACAACAATGTGGTTTTAGAAAATGCTCCTAAGAATCATTAATTAATTGTTCCTAATATTAAAAAAATATTATTAATATGCTACAATTGAAAGTACTAATGCAATAATTGAGGATCTTGGAGATACGTTATTTTCCATTATAGTTAATGGGTCACATGATATATCAAATAAGAAACAAAGGACTATTGTTTTATGTTATGTAGACAAAAAAGGAAGTGTTGTTGAGCATTTACTTGGTATTGTACATGTTAATGATATTATTACTTTATCCCTTAAGATAGCAATTGAATCATTATTTTGTAAGTATGAATTAAGTATATCGAGAATTCATGGACAAGGCTATGATGGTGCTAACAATATGTAAGGAGAGTTTAATGGTCTTAAAAATTTATTTTTGAAAGAAAACCTATCTACTTTCTATATTCATTGTTTTGCTTATCAACTACAACTTACACTTGTTGTTGTTGTAAAAAATCACATTTAAGTTGTTGCACTTTTTAGTTTAACTACTAATTTGTTGAACATTGTTGGAGGTTCATGTAAATGTCATGATATGCTCCAAAAGAAACAAATTGCAAAAGTTAGAGAAGCATTGGAAAATGGAGAAATTCGTGGTGAGTGGGTTTAAATCAAGAAACTAGCTTAAAACAACCTTGTAATATTTAATGAGGTTCACATTATGGTACACTAATGAGTTTAACTCATATTTTTTTTCAGTGATTTATGTATTTGAGATTATTGTAGAAGATGGTTCAAATTCATAACAAAGAGCTATAGCTAAAGGCATTTTAGATCGATGTACTTGAGATTATTATAGAAGATGGTTCAAATTCATAACAAAGAGTTGAAGGACCTTTTAGATCTAGTCCAATCATTTAATTTTTTATTTACTTTACATTTAATGAAAAATGTCTTGAAAATCACAAACTAATTATCACAACATTGCAAAGTAAATATTAAGATATCCTTAATGCTATGAAACAAGTTAAGGTTTCTAATGAACGATTACAAATGATGCAAGATAACGGTTGAAAAGATTTATTGAATGAAGTTTCATTATTTTATGGCAATCATGATATTGACATCCCTAATATAGATGAAACATTTGCAGTTAATGGGAGATCACGACGCAAAGCTTAATAGATTATAAATTTATGCCACTATCATGTTGAGTTATTTTACATTGTTATAGATATACAACTTTAAGAGCTCAATGATCAATTCACTGAGGTAAATACCGACTATCTTCTTTATGTAGCATGATTAAATCTAAATAATGCTCTCTTTACTTTTAATAAGCAAAACTTGATTCTCCTTGCTCAATTTTACCCATGTGAATTTTCTCCAATTGATCTTATCACACTTGATAATCAATTGAAGACTTACATTATTGATATACGCAATGTTATTGAATTTTTAAATTTGATAAGAATTATTGGCTTTCAAAGAATTTAGTTGAGACAAGAAGGAATTTTGTTTATCCATTGGTTTATTTTCTTGTGAAATTAGCATTGATTTTACCTATTTCCATAACTATAGTAGAAAGGGTATTTTTTATAATGAAGATAGTGAAAATCCGACTATGTAATCAAAAAGGAAATAATTAGATGATTGCTTGGTCACATATATTGAAAGAGGTATTTAATAGCATTGATAATGAGTTAATCATGCAACGCTTCCAAAATATGAAAGCTCGTCAAGGGAAATTGTGAGATGTATCTATTTGTCATAAAATGTTTAGAGTGAAAATATTTTAATCTCATTTTTATTTTAATTGCTCAAATATTATGACAAAGTTGATGTTATGATAATGTCTGCTCCCATTGACCAAAGGTCTTGGATCCACAACTTCCTAATTAGAGAATTTCCAGGTAACTATCTTGGTTAGTGGGTGATGGCAATTAAGTACAACCCCTATACATTAATTTGGCTTCTATCCTATTGCTTTGGAATGCATTAATTGTAACCCATTTCATTGATAGTAAGTTATACTACGTAACAATTGTTTATTCCATATAAGAAGTTTCATTAAGATTGATTTTGTGTTATGACAAACTAAATTGCGTAATTATTCAACTTGTAAAATTTAATAAATACTAAAGAGTGACTTAGGGGATCATAGGTGATGAATGAACAAATATAGATTGATTAAACACATTTAGGTGTTTAGGTGATTCTCGCTTTTTTTCGTTTTCATCCCATACAATTTCCACTTTAGAAATAACTTTCTGGTTAAGCTTTTCTCCAAATAGAGTTTTTTCTAATTTCTCTCATAACTCTTGTGGAGAATCTTCCTCCATAACATTAAACACCACGTTATCATCAAGGAGCAACCAAATTGTACTAACATACATCAACTAGATGTCCTACATATCTTCTGGCTATCCATCATTTCCCCTCAATGCTCTAACAAAGTCTTGTCGAACTAAGATGCCTTTCATCCTATTCTTCCATAGGGTAAAGCTACCTTTACCATCAAACCTCTCAATCTAGAATTGAGTACTTTTATCTTTTGTTGCTATTATCTCTTAATCAATTTTACAAACACTCTTATAAATACTAACCTAGAAGTTTTGATACGACTTTGTTGGCCTTACAATGACCACTCACAAGATAAAATTATAAAGTATTTAAAATGAAATAGCAACTAAGAGAATCTAATAGTAACAAATATAAAAAAATCCAAGTAAAGACAAATAGAAGAAAGAACCACTAATAACACAAAGGATTTACGTGGTTCAGCCTTATTGCTTAGGGGTGAGCAAATAGGTAAGTTCTACCTTAAACCAAATGGAACCAACCTTGATTTGGTCTTGAACTGATCCTAACCAATTTGTTATGGTTCCAAATAAATTGACCCTCAAGCCAATTTCAAGGTCTAGGGGTTTATCCTATTTGAACCAAATTAACCTATGTTTACCCCTATTACCGCTTACATCTACGAGAGAAATGAAAACCATTATTCATTATAAAAGAAAAGGAGAAATAGTATAGATACCTCATGATTCAACCCTAACCAACCTTTAACTCTTCTACACCTATTCTCCCTTTCCTATCTAAACTTGAGGAACAAAACTAAAGAAAAGAACTCACTCTTAGACCAAGAGCAGTTCTCCTCCTCTCAACCTCTTTTTCTTCTTATCTCTCTTAAACCCTACATAAAAAAGAAACCTTTATATATAAAGCTCACCTTAACCTAAAGGAGGGGCCACACCTATTGTTAGATTATAACCTAATCCAATGGTTGAAAAATAAGACACATCCACAACAAAAAATCTATACAACCATTTGACTCATGAACTAACTTGGTAAGAAAATATCATTTCTCCACTTACCCACTTAGCATATTTATTATATTTTTTTGTAAAATCCTACTCAGCATACAAATAAAGTAATAACCGAAGAGTTATACAAGCTACACAAAGGAAATTTTTTCTCTAGAGCTCATTACCTTAGTAACATATAACATAGAACTTCTTGCAACAACATGAGCCACAAATACACAAATTAAACATGGCTAGCTAACTAGGTAGATGCATAGGCAAGAGAATAAGTATAGAAACAAAAAGCAACACTCATTCCATAGTTGTTAAAGTAACTTTCTTTGCCATTTGTTCCATTTTTTCTTGTAGCAATCAACCTCCTTGAGGTATTTAGATTGATAACAATCGTTAATCATCTGCATTGCACTCAAACCTCCTCTAGATCAATCTTATCGAAAAGATTATTGACCTCTTCATCACTACACATAGTATGATTGACTATTCCCTTGTAAAGATGAATCTTAATGTCTTTGGAAGAGTTCACAATGCTATCGAAGAACAAGATTCTATGAAATAAGGATCCCTTTCACTACAAACTACTTGTTCATGCACCACCAAGTTAAGAAAAAGCAAAAAATAGGAATTATGTAATCATGTACGATTGTTAACAATAAGAAGTTGGATTTAGAGGTGTAAAATGGGTCGTGTTAGGATGGTACGACACAACTCGCGTGTAGCCCGTGCAAAGTGTAGGCCAGGTTGTGCCGGCTCGCGGGCTGTCCCAAGGTGTGTCTCCCTCCCATGGGATATTTCAGGTTTGGTCCGGCACGACCCACGGCCCGAGCTCGCGTGGGCCCGTGTAAGGCCGGGCAACGGGTCGGGTTGATCCGTGGGCCAAGCCTTGGGCCAGGCCGGCCATGGATCAGGCCAAAGTTATTTATTTATTAAGTTGAAAAAAACTTAAAATTTAATTTTATATGAATTGCTTATATATACAATAATTAAATAAAATAGTATAATAAAATTGAAAAAATGGTTTATTTTATTAATATATTATATACGATATATTATTGTATATTATAATTTATATAATATATTATATATTATATATAAATATATAAAATATATATGAGCCATGCCATGGGCCGAGCCGGGCCAGCTCGTAGGCCACAGGCGGCACGGTATGACAGTGCGGGCCATGCTAGCTTGGCCCACTGACCTGAAACCCCAAGCTTGGCATGGCCTATATAATCGTGATGGGTTACGACATGGCCCAATTTACACCTCTAATTGGATTCCTATCCAACTTTTAGTGATAGAGATAAACCCAGCTAGTTGATTGAGTTCGGTCATAACTCTTATTCTATTGTCATTGTTTTACTTAGACTCTAACAATGTACTATGAATATACATATTAATGAAATCCATACACCACACCGACCATCACTATTTCTTCCAACTCTCCCCCCCCCCTCTCTCTCTCTATCTCTCTCTCTCTCTTATTGTTTGATAATATCAGAGCCATGGCATTATCATCCTCCAACATTGGTTCCACTCTTTCCCCTTTTACTACTTCTTCCTCTACATCCTGATCTAGTCTAGGCTCCATCACAATGCCAAACATTTCACACTTTCTTCCAATAAAATTAAATGGTGACAATTACCTTTCATGGAAAGCACAATTCATTTCTATATTCAGTCTACATGAGATTGAAGGTATAGTGGATGAATTGACTTCTTGCCTAGCCAAGATGATTCTAGATCTAAATGACTCAACTAAATAAATCATCGATCCAAAATTTATAACTCGGAACAAGTTTAATCAATTAATACTTAGTTCAATCAAAAATTGTGCCACATCACCACACCTGCCACATGATCAGACTCCATCACATGAAAAAAAAACACTTGAATAACCAATCACACCAAATTTCAGCCCTACGTGCCTTGATTTTTCCATTCATCCATCAAAGATTCTATTTTGACGAATCTAATACTACAATACTTCTTAAGCTTAAAACTTGCAATCCATACGTCCCTGACATGATCAAAGCCTCCCAACAGCCTTGTAATTCAAATCCATACCGTTTCACCAAAGTCCAACCTAAAATTCCCTCATTTAGCCATCCATCAAATTAAGATTTTTTCTGAGCTCTCCCATTAGCCGAGGTACCCACAACCTAGATTCTCATGATTCCCACACCTAAAGAGACATTAGACAATCCCATTAGACTCCAAAGATTGTAAGATACCCATCCACCAAATTTCAATCCCAAAAATACCAATTTTTTCCCTTATCTAGAAGGATTCCAAATCAATCACTCTTATTACCTACTACTCTCAAAATCTTATATCTCAATCATGAAAACACTCCCAATACACTCAAATCTTACCAAAAACTTCATTATCCTAATTGACCACCCAACAAATTTTAGACCTAAAAATGTCCACTTTGCATTCCTTACAAAAAGATTTTGAATCGACTTCTTTTATTGTTCGTTATTCTTAAAATCTTAGATCTCGATTATGACACCTCTCCCAATACACTCAAACCTCACCAAAACATTTTCAACCTCTTGATCTATTATCCATCCAATTTCAGACCCAAAAATACCCATTTTTCCCTTCATCTAGAAAGATTCTAAATCAACTACTTCCGCCACCTATGGTTGTTAATGGGTCGGGTCTGACCCGACAGACCCGATGGACTTGAACTGATTGGGTCGGTTTTGGTTCTAGGATTTAGAACCAATGGGTCGGTTTCGGGTCCTTATATAGGGATCCCGATTACTATTGGTTCGGAACCGGTTCCACCTAGTCCAGAACCAATTCATACCCAACCCGATATATATATATATATTGTATAATATATTAAATAAATTATATATTAAACATAAATATTTATTTTTTATTTATTATAATCAAATCTGTCAGGTCAGATCCAATTGTCCTAGGAACCAATCGGTTCGGTTTCGAATCCAAAAATTACAAACCCTATCAGGTCCGAGTCCTCAACATTTCATGTTGGGCCAGTTCTGGTTCCGGTTGGTTCTAACCCAAACCCAACCCATTGATAGCCCTACCGCCACCTACTACTCTCAAAATCATAGATCTCGATCATGACACCTCTTCCAAGACACCCAAACCTCACCAAAACCTTCATTAGCATCCTTATTGCCCACCCAAAAAAATTCAGACTTAAAAATATCCATTTTACCCTCCTTACAAAAAGATTCCAAATCAACCACTCTCGTCACCTACTACTCTTAAAAATCAAAGTCTCTATCACAACACTTCTCCCAATTCAAATCTTACCAAAACTTTCATCAACATCCTAATTGACCATACAACAAATTTCAGACCTAAAAATGTGCATTTTGCCCTCCTTACACCTATCAAGCATGGGTACTCCTAGTACTTTTGATTTGGCCCAGTATCTGGATATTGGCGTAACAAATCATCTCACACTAGATATAAATAATCTGTAGACACATACAAAATACAATGGCTCAGATCAAATATGCATTCGGAATAAAACAAGTTTTTCCATTGCTCATGTTGGTAATTCTTCCTTTACTTATAATAATTGGCTATTCAACTTGAAATCAATTTCTCATGTTCTTGATATTGCTCAAAATCTTCTTTCTATAAGTCAATTTGCTCAAGATAATGATTGCTACTTTGAGTTTTACCCTACTTTTATTTCTTGTTAAGGATCGATCCTTGGACATTCAACCTAAAATCCATTTTTCATGTTCTTGATATTGCCAAAAATCTTCTTTCTATAAGTTAATTTGCTAATGATAATGATTGTTACTTTGAGTTTTACCCTACTTTCTTTCTTGTAAAGGATTAGTCCCTGGGGAACCTCCTTCTTTAAGACTTCAATAAACGTGGACTTTATCAATTATTTACTCCCAATGCATCCTCCTGTAGTTCTTAGTATTCATCCTACATTGGAGAAAATGCATTAATCTATTGTTGGCATTAAAGATTGGGTCATCCAACATTTAGGGTTGTTTAACATGTTTTATTCACTTTTCAGCTTCTAGTTAGTGGTTCTTTTTCTTCTTTTTTGTCACGTTTGCCAGGTTTCAAAAAAACATTGGCTTCCATATAAGCATTTCCATATCCTCTCATCATCCATTAGATTTAATTTATTCAGATATTTGGAGTCCTTCCCCTGAACCATTTGTTTATGGTTACACATTTTATGTTTTGTTCATGGATGACTGTAGTAAATTTATTTGGTTTTCCCTATTGCAATTAAGTCTAATGCTTTGCCTACTTTCATTTAGTTTAAATTACAAGTTTAAAATTTGTTCTCCTTTAAAATAAAGCAATTTCATTCCGACTAGGGTGGTGAATATCATTCACTTTCTTCTTATCTTGCACAACATGGTATTATTCATCAGGTATCCTACCCTTACACTTATGCACAAAATGGGGCCCCTGAATGTAAACATCATCATATTGTTGAAACCACTCTTACTTTATTATCTCATGCTCATATGCCTATCTTCTACTAGGGATGATGCTCAAACTACTACTTTTCTCATTAATAGGATACTTACACCAATGTTGTCTAACATTTCGCCTTATAAGAAATCACTTGGTCATTCCCCTGACTATTCTCATTTAAAGGCATTTGGGTGTGCCTGTTATCCATTTTTATGACCATATAATAAATATAAGTTTGAGTTTCATTCTTCTTAATGTGTTTTTCTTTACTACAGTTCATCATAAAGGGGGTATAGGTGTTTGCATTTATCCACTGGTTGTATCTTTATAAGTAGGGATATTATCTTTAATGAGAAACTTTTTCCCTTTGTGACTTTTGTTACTTTAGTATAGGTTTCCTCCTCCAATGGTGTGACCATCTCTGCTCCAACACTACAACCTCTCTTACCAGTCTCTCCCTCTCTAATGCAATCTTCACTATCACCTTCTCCATCATTGCCATCATCACCCCTAATCTCTCCTAAGAATCCTCTTTAGAGACCCTAGCTAATTAGTAGCGTATGTGTACAATTGACTCTCTATTGAACCTAGATGCTTCAGTCAAACCTCCAAATATCTAGAATGGAAAGAAATGATGAGCTCTAAGTTCGATGCCCTCCTTAAGAACAACACATGGACATTGGTTCCCTATCACCCAGGTATGAATGTTAAAGGCAGCAAATGGGTGCATCGTCTTAAAGCAAAATCTTGATGACTCCATTCAAAGGTGCAAAGCATGTTTGGTAGAACAAGGATACTCTCAGCAACCTGGTATTGATGCTGGAGATACTTTCAGCCCTATAGTCAAACTAGTCACCATTCAGCTAATCCTTTCTCTTGCTCTCAAATTTAACTAGGAAATCAAATGATTGGATGTCTCCAATACCTTCCCGCATGGTAACTTACAAGAAGAATTCTAGTTCCAAAAACCTTGGGGTTTTGAGCATCCTTCCTTTCCTAATCATGTCTATTGATTGTAACAAGCCCCTTGGACTTGGTTCCAAAAGTTAAGTACGAAATTGCTTTCCCTTGCCTTGTTTGCTTCTAATGGAGATTCTTCTTGGTTCATCTATAAATTTAAGAGTGCTATCATTTTCTTTTTGGTCTATGTTGATGATATAATTGTGACTTATAATAACTCTCAAGTTCTATCTCAACTCTTTTCCTTTCTTGTTGATACTTTTTTCATCACAGATCTTGGCCCCTTTCATTTTTTTTGGGCTAGAAGTGTGTCATTCTTCCACTAGTATTATCCTTTCACAACACAAGTACATTTATGACTTTCTTTGCTGATGCAACTTAGATGGAGTTAAGCCGGTGTCTACACTAATTGCACTCAATGAAAAGATTTCAAAATTTAATGGTACTCATCTTCCCAATCTTTCGATGAATATCACAAAGTATTGTTAGAGCACTTCAGTATGCCACCACGACCCATCCAGATATTGATTTGGTTGTCAATCAAGCTTGTCAGTTTCTTCAGTACCCTACAAATGTACATTGGACAATGAATTCTTTATTGCCTAAAAGGCACTACCGGTATGGGTCCTCATCTTCAAGTGGAAACTCATCTCACACTCTCAACTTTTAGTGATGTAGACTAGGCTAGCTGCCCAAATTATAGAAAGTCGAACTAACAGGTTTGTAGTCTATTTTAGGCCCAACTTAATTTCTTGGAGGGCTCACAAGTAGGCTATAGTTGTCGGCTTCCACTTTCTTTAGCTTGACAAGGCCTAAAAATCTAAATTGGTAAGAAGCTAGCTGTTGGTCTCTCTCTCTCTCTCTCTCTTCAAAATTCTTTTATTATTTTCTCTTCATTTTCAATGGGATTCTTTTCTATTTTGCTCAATCCCAATCCCCCTTTCTCTTTTCTTAGGCTCTGTTCGCTTTTCGATAAGTTACTTATCCAGGTAAGTGCATTTACCGATGTTCTTTTATTTCCTAAGCATAGGTAGGGTAAGGCTTGGTTGGGGAATGGTCTCTTTGAAAGACAGAGAAAGACCAGGAATTGGGGGAGATAGGCTATCATGCTAGGGTGTTGGGTAGAGTAAAGAGCCTGAGGCAAAGGGTGATCGAATGCTGAGTGAGTTTCAATACGAGGAGGATCTCTATTTATGGGGGAGATCCCGAGATCCTAAAAGGTAGGAGATAAAGATGCCCGTCTCCGATTAGGAAAGAGGATATTGTGTTTGTTGTCAATCATTAAGTGCACCATTGGGGTTTCGCTATGTGTCTCGTAGGGATCTTCTTGAGGATTGGCTTTCCTTTCACTCAGGAGCCCTCATTATCCACATGTGCTACCACATCTTGCATGCCTTACTTAATCGACGTGACACTAGTGATGTCACCGCCTAGCGGGCGATGTCTTGTTAGCCTTCACTGTTGTGCTACCACCTCTAAGTTGTGGACTAACTTCTAGATCAGGGTTTTGTATGGTAGGATAGTTAATTCCTTCGTTGTTGTACTTCCATCGAGCTAGCCAATCACCAATTTGGAGTCGTTGATCACCTTGATTTTCTTTGTGCCAGACTATTGCTTTGATCAGACCTAGGACTAGGGCCTCATACTTTGCTATATTTTGAGAACAAGGGAACTAGAGCTTGAAAGAATAGGTGAACGTTTATCCGTTGGGTGAGGTTAGGGTGATGTCGGTGCCAGTTGAGGTGCTGGTGCTACTTTCGTCGAAAGTCAAAACCCACTTACTACTTTCAGCTACAATAATCATGGGTACATCTCCCGGTATTTCTTCTGATATGGGAAAGTCGCCACTTGAAGGGAAGGTGGCTAAAAGGTCTGTTGCTGCTTGGCATTTAATAGCTTTGGGCTGAGTGTATTCTATCATATATTCACTAGCTACATCATCCACTTGATGAGTCTGCTAGAAAGAGGAGGTCTATCCATGAAGAATTTTATTGGGTCATTCCGTGCGATGAGTTTGACTCTTTGACCTAGGATGTAGTGCCTGAATTTTTGTGTGGCGAAAACCAGCACTAAACACTGTTGTTCCATATGAGCATAATTCTTCTCAGCTGGCTTAAGGGTCCTGCTGGCATAATATATTGGAAATTCCACTCTATCATCCTCCTCCTATGCCAATAGGCATCCTATGGCCTCTGAGCTTGCTACGATGTATATCCTGAATTCGCACCCGTCCTTGGGTAGTAACATGGTTGGGGCCTTAGCCATGGCTGCTTTTAACTTTTCGAATGCCTGCTGGTGCTCCTTGATCTACTTGAACTCTACAGACTTCTTGACTAGTTTCATTAATGGCAACGTTGCATGTGCAAGGCTTGGAATGAATCTCCTCAGGTATGATACTTTGCTAAGAAGGTTTTCAATTGAGATTCGCTGGCCAGGGGTGGGAGGTCTAGGACACCCTTCACCTTGCTCTCATCTAGGTGTATCCCTGCTTGGTCTACTCTATAATCCAAGAACTTGCCTAATTGTACTCCAAATGCGCATTTCAATGGGTTGAGCCTTAGCTTAAAAGCCCTGCATCGGGTGAATACGTTCCTCAAAACTTCAGGGTGGTCCTCCTTATTCTTCGCTTTGACCACTATGTCATCCACATAACATTCGATTTCCTTATGTATCATGTCGTGGAAGACACTAGTATATGGCTCCAGTATTCTTCAGGCCAAAGGGTATCATCTTGTAATCAAAATTCCCTATCAATGTCCTAAAGGCTGTGTGGGGTGCATCAGCAGGGTCCATGAAGATCTGATTGTATCCACTGTAAGCATCTAAGAAGGAGAAAAGCTCATGTTCTGTGGTTGAATTTATCAAGACTTCCATATTAGGCAGAGGGAACTAATCCTTTGGACATGCCTTGTTTAGGTCCCTAAAGTCGACATAGCACTTGAGCTGCCCTTTCTTCTTCTTTACCGATACTATGTTGGCTAGCCACTAGGGGTGTGCTATTGGCTTGACGAAACCTATTTTCAGGAGATGCTCCACTTCTTTAATCTTCAAGGTTATTTTCGGCTTGAAAATCCTTTGTGGTTACTTCACTGGCCAGAACTTGGGATCTATGCACAGTGAGTGTCTGATGAGATCTAGCTCTAGTCCCGACATCTGGTCATATGACCAGGCAAAAACATCCTGGAACTCTTTCAGTAGTGCGATAAGCTTTTCTTTGTCCTCAGATCCTAGTTTGGCGGATATGTATAGCGGTCTTCTCTTTGTTCCGTCAACTACTAGGTTGATTTCTTCTAAAGGTTCCTCTACCACGTCGACGGAATCTGTCATGCACTTAGGAGGTGCTCTGACTTCATCGCAGTACTCTAAGATGTCTTCCTTCAACTCCTTTGTATCATGCTTAGGAATTGATTTATTGTCCGATGGCATTACTGTAGCGACATCGGTTTGCGAGAATGGTGTGATAAAATAGTGTTGGTTAAAACATTACTTAGTCTTTGTTAGAAGATAATGATGACTTTCTTTGCAGAAAAGAGGTAATATGTATGTGTATTTGCTAAGGGTTACACAGATATATTCGGAATGGGATTGTAGTTCATAATGTGCTTTCCTGAAGAACAATCTTGGTAGACAATTTACAAAGCAAAGCAACCAAAAATCCAAAAACTAAAAAAAAAACTCATACCTCAGGGATGGCCTTTTTGTTTGCGAGTAGTTCAACATCATCACAATCTGTGACGATAGTGTAATAGTCCTTTCCATTGGTTCTCATCACCCGTACGCATTGGTAGCTTCATCCCTTCAACCTTGGCTATCTTGTTTCCCCTTCATCCGCCAGTTCTGTGTAGTAAATAGCATCCTGCAGGTGTGTCTTTGACTTATCGAAGGGGGCCCTAGTGGCTGGGATCCTGATTGATCGTCCCCTGTGTTTGGCTTTGATGCACTGGTGGTATGTTGAGGGGATAAGGGCCAAGGCATGTATTAGGGGGTATCCCAAGAGGACATGGTAAGAAGTCCTCCCTAGGATCACCTAGAACTCCTATGTGATATAGAATGGGCCGATTGTGATTTGCAGTTTAATGGACCCCTCTGTGATGGATGCGTTCCCATTGAAATCTATCACCTCTAATGGCAGCCCTTTGATATCCTCTTCTGTACGCTCATCAGTTTCAAAGTGTGGATGGAAATGAGGTAGATAGAGCGTCGATCATTGATCTCCTCATTTCGGAACCGCCTATCTTTGCTAAGATGTACAATGGTCTGTTGTGATGGTCGTAACTGTAGGGTTGTAACGGCTAACATATCATCTACCATGAACTCTCCGCTACTATGGTCGTAACTGTAGGGCTATAACAGGTGCTTGAAGACTCCCGCTAGTGCTCTGGTGGCCAGCTTCTGTGTTAACGTGTTTGCCCCTTGCTTGTTAAAGAACTATTGTAGTTCCTGACTCTGTTCCAGCTTTTCTATTAGGGCGTTAGACTGGTATTTGTTGGCTGCTCCTACGACGTTGATATTGCCTCCCTACTCATCGAGTTTTACTTTCTATACAAATAACCTCCTTAAAGTGAAACAATCCATTAAGTCATGGTGCGGTGATTGGTGGAAGTTGCACCACCTTTCGCCGTGCCTGTCTTTCTCTGGATCTACTCCTGGTGGTGGTGGTGGTAAATTGATGATTTTGTCCTCAACTAGTTTGTTCATTATCATGATCACCTCCTTCCTTGTGCAGGAGAAAGGGGGAGGGACTGGTAAGTTACTTCTTTTTCCTGGGGCGTTGTCACGCTGGTACGGCCCCTATCTGGCTCCTCCATTGTTTCTGGGTCTCCGATCAATTGCATACGCTTCATTCCTATTGTACGGGGAGGTGTCTTTGACTGTGTGTGCCATCACTTCTACACACCTCCACAGTTAGCTGAACGTCTCTACCTCCACTATGTGTGCCCTGTACACACTATTGACGAAACTCTTCTCTATGGCATGTTCATCGAATACAAAGTGTGTTAGCTTCTGGAATCTCATGACATAGGTCAAGAGATTCTTTCCCGGTCCTTGTTCCACGTTCCTTAGGTCAGCCGTCGCCAACTTTCTCTCCAGGGTGAACCACTTCGATAGGAATTTTTTAGCCAATTCACCCCACGAATCAATGCTTCCAGCAGTGAGGTTCACAAACCATGTGTACATCGGGCCGGTCAAGGATTTTGAGAACTTGCATACTTTGAGGTCCCTGTGTAGAGCGAATGAACCAAGGGTGTCCTCGAATTTGCTGATGTGCTCTTGTGGAGGAGTGTACCCAGCATGGTAGGGCTTGTATAAGATGCGATCAGAATATGGCTTTTGCAAGACGGTCGAATCTTGCACTCGGTTGTGGCTTTCCACCACCAACCCCTAGACGTATTCTCTTAGCTCGTTCCGACTGAACGAAGTTTTTGTCATCGGGTTGGTGCAGGGGAAAGCTTAGGATTGGTTGACAGGTTAGTGGCCTGTTTGGGTTGGTGTTGGGTCAGCCCTATTGGACTGCTCTGGGATAGCGGGAATTGGGTTGGAGGCATGGTGGCTGGGGTTAAGAATGTTGTCAAGAGTGACGGCAGGGGTGAAGGGGGTTTGTTTGGCTTGGATCGAACGTTGGAGCAGGATTTGGAGGGAACCCCTTGTCTCCTTGCACATCTGTTCGAGTTTTCTGAACCAGGTTTTGAAGCATGCCTCGAACTCATATATTTTGTTTGAGAGGATTTTGATGTCAGCTTGGATAGGTGTCTCCATTTTGGGTTGATCCTATATTCCCAGGTTGGTGTTTTCCAGGACGTTGCTCTTCTCTTTGGGGATGGATGTAAGGTTGATCCTTTGTGTGGCCATTCTCTATGATCAAAGACGAACCAGAGATTCTACTGTAGGTAGGGTAAGGTTTGGTTGGGGAATGGTCTCTTTGAAAGATAGAGAAAGACTAGGAATTAGGGGAGATTGGCTCTCATAATAGGGTGCTGGGTAGAGTAAAGAGTCCAAGGGAAAGGGTGCTCGAATGCTGAGTGAGTTTCAATACGAGGAGGATCTCTATTTATGGGGGAGATCCCGAGATCCTAAAAGGTAGGAGATAAAGATGCTCATCTCCTGTTAGGAAAGGGGATATTGTGTTTCCTGCCAATCATTAAGTGTACCATTGGGATTTTGCCACGTGTCACGTGTAGATCTTCCTGAGGATCGGCTTTATTTTCACGCAGGAGCCCTCATTACTCACGTTGCTACCACCTCTTACGTGCCTTACTTAATCAACGTGGCACTAGTGACGTCACTGCCTGGCGGGCGATGTCTTGTTAGCCCTACGTGGTGCTTCGCCGCGTCCTTTAACGAGCCATGGGTTTATTGAGGGTCTGAGCACGTGCGTGCCTCACCATGGGCTCGGCCCAGGTTTCCCTTGGCTCAGGTTACGAGTGGGCTCGTTGCGGGCATGCAATGAACCGTGGGTTTTCAGGATTCTGCGATGCATGCTGTTGGTTCATCACAGGCCTGTGGTGCATCACCGGTTCACCGTAGCAGGGAAGTTGGCTGCAGGCTTTTCATATGTAGGGACGTGGTATCAATTCAGTGTTTAATGTTCCCTGAGGGTTTGAATGGACACTATATACCTACACTAGGTAAATAAAACAATTACCATTTTATCCATAAAAATCTATTATTAAAAGGGAATTTTTGTCCCATCCAAGTGTTGGTAGCTTTCCCCCAAGTGGGAAAGCTATTTATCCACCTGGGAGAAGGGTATCACTTAACCGGGTAAGTGATACATAGGAAAATAAACATTCCCTGGTCCCCACATAAATCTAAAAAACATAACATAGGTTTCTTGGTCCAACTTTCCCCCCCTTTCAAAATCCAAAAAACAAACGCCCCATTAGGAGTAGACAAGGTATACTTCACAACCTGAGCATCTAAGTTAGGAAATTGGTATATTTATAGACACCGTGGACACTCGCAATCTAAATACATAAATTAGTGGTGCTACTGCTCTGACCAAAAGGTTATTGAAGGAATCATGCATAGAGTTGAAAGCCATCAACTTATGCATATCAAAGCATGACTATGGTAGTTAGCTTGCGAGCTATCAACATGCTGCAATCAACCTCTTCCTTTGCCATTTCCTTCCTTGTGTTTTGTATGGTAGAAGGTGAGTGGACTGTGGACCCATCCATTCATTTAAAGCATTTGGGTTAAATAGGCAAGGTTTTAAAAACCAACCTAAAATTGGAACCTTTCTGGCCACCGATTTCCAGGTTGACGGTTTGACTGTTCGATTGAAACAGATAGCCCGTTCCAAATTAAAAAAATTAAAAAATTAAATAAAAATGTAATTAAAATAAAAATAGCCAAAAACCATTGAACAAGTCAATGGTATGACAGTCTAGGTCAACAAGTCGCTGATCAAATCAACGGTTTTTTTATCAAGAACTAGGTTAAGGGTGAAGCAGAACCAGTCGCCTAAATGGTTCTCGGATTGAACAGTTCGACCGTCCAGATCAACGGCAATTCAAAAACAATGACAATTGGTTATCGCCAATCCACCATGGAGAGTTGTGTTTGTGATATGCTCAGCATTCTCCTAGATGGATTTGCCCATTAACTAAACAAATTTTCTTGAGAGTCCATGAGCTATGGCCTACACCTCTAGTACTGTATGTGGCTCATGGTGCCACACAGACAAAACTATCACTCCATGATACTACAATCACACCATTCTCTCTACGTAGAAAAAAACAAAAGAGAGAGAGAGAAAGGGAATCATTTGGGCACTTTCTAATTCACCCTAATTATCAGTTAATAACACAAAACATCCTTACATTTCAACAAAACTAAAAATTCTTTCTTTTCTTTTCACTTTGAATAAGCCTAAATTTATTAAAAAAATGTTCCCAGATCACTATTTTCACAAAATATATACGTCAGGATATAAACTAGCAAGTTTACATTATGTGATGTGGAACTACTTCACATGATTTGGAACCACCACCTTTTATCTACATTATGTGATACTAATCTACTCCAACAAGTGTGTTGAATAACATTACCGCATCTTGCTACTATTTCATATAATTGCCTTGTTTGACATTGTACCCCTGAGGGCTCCTACACCTCATTAGAGCTTAAATTTCTAAATGAGAGTGATGCCTCAAGCTCCAACGCAGCTATTATCATTTCCACTTGGTCTTGGAGGCAATTTTGGAGATATGGGAGGTTACCTCCTATGGTTTGTTTGTTTGTTTGTTTCTTGGATTTTGAGAGGGGGGAAAGTTGGTCAATGGGATCTTGGTTCCCATTAACCAAGAAATCTATGTTCTTTCTTTCCGTTTATGTGGGGTCCATGGAAAATTTATTCTCCTTGAGCGTAAATGATATTTATCTCCCAGATGAGTAACTTTTCCACCTGGGAAAGTTGCCAACACTTTGATAGGACAAAATTATCCCTTTTAATAATGGATTTTTATGGCTAAAACAGTTATTATCTTATTTACCTAGGAAATAAAATAACATGGGTAAATGCACTTACCTGCTTACTTACCCAGGTAAGTGCATTTACCTGGTAAATAACTTACCAAAAAGAAAACGAGCCCTAGCCCTAATATCAAGCTTTTTTTGTGGAAGTGTATTATTCAACTACTTCCTACTCGTGATGTTCTACACCACAAAGTCTGATCACCTATTCCTTTACTATGATGCTAGCCGAGCAGTGTGGTGCGGGTCCCACTTAATATCAAGACCGGGGACACTCCTACCAGTTATCTCACCAACTGCCTTTTTTGCCGGTGGAAGAAGTTCATTCACCAAACCATGTGAAACAAAAAACAAAACGTAAGTAAAATAATAGAGTTGAAGAAAGGGCTCAATAGTGTGTTGAGAGACCCATATATCACTTGTATTTATAATGAGTTTGAATATAACAGTAATGAGATAAGAATAGGACTCAAAACAGAGTCAGTTACATTGAGTTTGTGGTGTCTGGCATGATTGGGATTGTTGAGCCTTATCCTAAATCATCGTGAGTCTTATCTTGTTTACATGCCCCCTCAAGCTGAAGTGTGGTACACAAGTGCAGCTTGTCACGAAGAGTACTGAATCTGGAATGAGGTAAACTCTTTTTAAATATATCTGCACCAACATTATCACAAAGAACAATAGGTGCAGGCCTAGGTGGAAGATGCATTACAAGAAAAACGATCAAAGCCGGCGTTTTGAGTCGGCGGTCTTTCGACCGTCGCTATAGGTATATCTATCGGCGATTTTTCATAGACCGCCGCCTACATTCGTTTTAAAAACTGGCGCGGCGGTTTTAATGTACATTCGGCGGATTTTTCGTGAACTGGAATTAAACCGGCTTAATCTTATAATGGACCGGCGTGAAGAAACTTATGGAGGAAAAAATTTCTTTCTCCCGCGCACGAACTCCTCTTCCTGTTCGAACAAAAACAAAGTTCTGTTCTCTGTCTGTCCATAGAGAACCTTGCTAAGAAATTTACAAGACATAAGTTATTCTTATTCTTCACGAGCAAGACAGAAGTTCTCTTCCAGCAGATAAATTTTGAAGAATAAGACAAGTTATTCTTGCGATGAAGTAAAGTTGAAGTTCCAAAAATGGAGGAGAAAAGAGGCGGGAAGGTGATTTAGGGTTTTACGTTATAGTGAGAGTGAAAGGTCTCCTGCTGCAACGGACCAGACTTCTTCCGAGAGTGCAGACAAGTTATTCTTCACGAGCAAGAAAGTTGGGAAGAAAATCTAGGGTTGTGCGATTTTCTGGACGACCTCTGTTCGTTCGAGCAAGATAAGAGAAGAGAAGGTAACGTTCTAGGCGACCTCTGTTAGTTCGAGCTAGGGTTCCCCTTTGTGCTTGAGAACGGGGAAATTTCTGGGCGCTATCCAAGCAAGCACCGACCTCTGTTCGTTCGAGCAAGAGAAGAAAAGGTAACCTTCTAACCCTTCTTTTAATAATTTGCCGCTGAAGAACAAGCCGACCATCTAGTCATTGACTATTATCAATTTCAAGTTAAGTTAGAGTTCCAAGTTAAGTACCTTTGTATTGATGGACATTAGTACCTTTGTATTCTTGACTGTGGTAGCAAGCTAGAGACTCTCAGGTCACTGTAATATGAATGTATATATATTGCCAGAGAGAGGCATGTGCTATGGAGGTATCTAGCAAATCTAGCAAATCTGAGATTTTAGAAATGTGCAGACTGCCTCTCTCTCTCTCTATTCTTTAGTAGGCATCACAGGCTTAATAATAAAATGTCAAGAACAGTACTGGGTCATTTTTCCTCTAGAAGCCAAGCATTTGTTCCCTTCATATATTTATATTAGTATAGATAGAGACTGTAATTAATCTGTAACTATCATACATTATCCCTCTTCTTAGAAGAACAAGATTCACATATTTAAAACACTAAATCTCAAGAAAAGAGAGGGCGGAATGGACCATTTTTATATGAGTGATCATAATAAAATTCTGTGTGGACAAGAATAATATAGAAATTGATGTAATTGATGCTGCAACAAGTGTGCATGCAAATCCTTTTGAAGACAAGAGCCATCCTTATAGAATCAAGTCATTTTCTTCTATATGCCACATCAGTTGGCACCCTGATAAGCATTGCCAAAAATAACCAGAAAATTTTCCACAAGTTAATTAGAAATTATTTTATATGCCAAGATCTCTTGCTCTTATATGACTTGTTTCAACAGTGAAGCACATCAAGATCTTTTTCTCTATAGCTAGGATTGGCTATCCATCATGATCTTAAGTGGCTCCCCATGCAAGATGGTGAAATTTCACTCTATCTAGTTCTCAGTTTAAATGAAGCTAACTTGTGCTAATAAATTAGCACCGTCCAAAAAAGGTATGAAGGTGTATTTAATCTGAGTACTTTAGTTTTTTCATAGTTATCCCACTTTGGGAGAAGGCTCAGCCTTATCTTAGCTTGTAAAGTGGTTATCTAGAATACCTTCCTATTTCAGCTGCATTTCTGGTGTCTGAAACATAGTGATCAACTTTCTGCTGGCAGATAGTTTAGCCAAGCAATGGGTACATAGAACACATATGTTTTGGGCTCAAATGTTGTAGTGATTTGGGATAGCTTCTACCGCTGGTTCCTTTCACAACTTATTGTTGTCCCTTTCAGTCCATATTGTCCTTGGCCATGAAAGAAACTAACCATTAGCCAACCGGGACTGTCTTCCAAACCTCTTCAGTCAATCTTGACAAGCCTTTAATCTCCCAGCACCATAGTAAGTCCTTTACTGATGATGGCATGGTCCAGCTCAAACCCACCGTAGAGAGATAATGGTTCCACAACTCTGCAGCAACTAGTCAGTGGAGGAAATACATCACAATCAAAATAATAGAAATATACAGACATCATACAATAACTTTACTGATAAATTTAAATAGTGAGATGGGAAACATGAAAGTTTGAATGCTTAACAAGCTAAATGGATGGAGTGGCAGTCTGAATAATGGCATTATGAAACATTCCACTGCAACAGAACATAATACAGAGGCTACTTAGCTATAAAACAAAGGGATGGTCATAGGACTAAGCCTCAGCTGTTCTTGTGGGAAGGTTCCATCAGGGTTCTTTTAAAATCTGGAAAGTAGAATTTAGGTGTCCTATGCAGTAACGCACTCCTTGTCCTTGGGTGGATGGTTTTTGAGTTTCGTGTAATGTGAATCACAGTGATCAACTCATAGTGTAGGCTTAAGCAATTTGTCATCACAGCTAAATAGATTTTCAATGCATCAGAAAATAGGGCCATCATCCCAATAAGTTAATAGAGAGCAGCATAGTTTATGACAATGGAAGCAACTAGTTTTTTTTTTTTTTTCTTTTTTTATTGTTAATTAGTTTGTCCATCATAGAGTATCTGTCATGTACCAATAACCCAACTCTTTAACCTGTTCTACCATTTCTTGGATGACCTGGCCAGTAAAGCATCTTACCCATTCAAATTAACAATAAAGTATCAATAGCCAAGAAAGTACCCAAAAAGGGCTATCCTGAAACCAATAACCAAGAAAGTTTGGGTTAAGTGGCCCTTATGCCATCCTATAGAAAAGGATAGTGACTTTGCTTTGTTGTATATATCTAATTAATATTTAATTAATGTTCTTTTACAAGAAAAATCAGGTTGACTGGGTTATTTGAAGGTCCTTTGATCTGTTGAAATTCCTGAGTTACAAATCATGTATCTCATATAGACCTAGCTTGCTTCAAAAAGTATTATGAACTTAAATGAAGGGTCCTAGCATTTGAAAGTTTAGTCCATATACCAATTTAAAAATCTTTTGTCTCTAACCCCCAGCTAAAAAGAAGAGAGAAAAAATAAGTGGAAAAACAGAAAAACTTGGGTGGTGTGACCTGTTGGGGCAATTAGCCTGGGTGGAGGAGCAAGTAGTTCAGTAAAGTATGTAAGTTCAAGTAAGATACTATTTTGCCTAATGGAAATGACACTAATCTGAATTTGTAAACTTGTGTCTTTCATTGCAGGTTTCTGAACTGAAGGGGGAAGATGTAGTTTGCATGATAAAGAACTCTGCTATTATTGGTACATTCTAAATCTGCCAACCCATTGAACACTGGTTGTTGGTTAACCATCTGGTATTAGTGATTTGCTATGCTAACCATCGGAACTAACCTGGATATGATACTTATCCTTCCTGAATTTTGGTCAGGTTTACTTATTTCAAAAATCTGCTATCTACAAGTGCAACATGGCTGGAAAACCTGCAGTTGTTACCCGAGTTGTGGACAGTATGACTGATAACCTGAGAACAACTCGTGCTGAGGCTACTGATATTGCAAATGCCGTATTGGATAGTAACTCATATCCCAAGTGGGAAATTAATTGTTTCTTCATCAAACCGGAAAAGATAGCTGGTTGAGGCTTTTGAGCTCCAAATGTTGTGCCTTTGTTCAAAACTTTTTAAATTAATAATGCAAATCAAGCGACATTTAATGTCAAGAATGAAAACAAGTCTCAAGCATCAAAAGCTATTATAATTTGTGCCACTGCTGTTATCTTAGGGAAGTTCTTGAGGTTACAATGTTTTTTAATTTTAATATATGATTAGGGAGGGTATTGGGTTTACCAGATAAGTGTTCTTCATATCAATTCTTTCTACTTATCTGGTTAAAATATATGTTCAACCACCTAATTTTCATTTTAAAAGCCCTAAATCAATAAGAAAAAGCATTTTAAGTATCTTGTATAAGAGTTTAGAAATTTTGAGATGATCATAGCTAATGTCGTTACATATGAATGAATAGACCAAAACATAGTCTGAAAGAAGATCAATCTTCCTGAACTTTTCTCTAGTTTTTTTTTTTTTTTTTTTGTATCAAGTCCATCAGCAAGGGGACCCTCTAGGTTGTTGATATTTTCTATATTAGTCTCATTTTCTAGTTATTTATAAAATTTCATTACTTCTTGATCTCTTGCTCTCCAATAAGGATGTGCTTTTCATGATCTTTTTTTTGTGGTTTATCTTGTTTAATAATTATGTGTCCTAAAATATTTTCTTCAAGGAAGTTTATCTTGTTTAATATGTGGGTTCTCTTTTGCAGGCTAATTCACATTACTTTGCCATTATTGAGCAGGTATCTTTGAATAACTTTTCAATCTGGTTTTTTAATGGCTATTGTTTCAACATTCATTACATGACCATTTCAAGTGGCCAAGCTATGGATTTTTCAAATTTTGTTTAATGTTATATCCATTGTTAGATCAATGAACACTTAAGTGATGTTTCAGATTTTTCAGAATTTTTGTTTGATCTGTTTTCTTAAGGGTAGTATAGTGGGACCGTATTTTGGACTTCTGTGATCCCAAGAAGCATGTTTACATCTTTGATAAGATACTAAAACTGAATGCTTAAAGTATGTCTATGAATCATCTTTTTTTTTCTTTCTTTCTTTCCTTTATTTATTTTTGATGAATAACAGAATTTTATTAATATGTAAAGAATCCTAGTTGTCCAAAAGAGATAGCAGGGGAGGTACAAAGACAGCTACCACAGAAATTTGTACAAAAATATAACTGCCTACACTTGAACCCTTGGCTCAGGCATTTCCCAAATGAGCCCTTGACAATTGACTCCAGCTCTTGCTAAACTATCAACAAGGAAATTATGTTGGCTTCATTAAATATTGTTAAATCTACAAATCCGAAAGAACTCTAAGAATTAATGTTTTCAATCATTCGACATTAGTGGGAAGTGAGAACCTTCCATCTTTTCACAAAACCCCTTTTGAATTCTAGGGGGATAGTGGGTTTTCTGTTTAATACTTGACAAAAATGGGGAAGGAAGAATACTAAAACATAGGACCCAAATTCCTTGTGGTTCATTCACTGTTCTATCTGCAACACCATCTTTCTGAGAGCTGCAGTTCCTGACAGCTGCAGTTAGGCAGCTGTTGTTGCTACTACAGCTGCAGCAGTAGTAGCAACAGTTGTTGACTGGCTGCAGTTGTTGACAGCTGCAGTAGCAGTGGCTGCTGCTGTTACAGTAACTCCAAGGTTTGCTTCTGAGTTTGATATGGCTGCAGCAACTACCATTGAAGATGCAACAACAGCTGCTGTTGTGGCAGCAGCAGTAGCTACAAGAACATGTTTTACAAATTTTGATAGGGAAGTGTCCTTAGCTGAAGCAGTAGATAGCTCAGACTCTGATGTATAAGATGGTCCAGTCCCTACCCCTACATCCAATGGATGACTAACACCCAAACCCTCCACACACTTGGGATGTTCCACATGTACGCCAGGACTAGCTTTTGATTGTATACCATGACAAGGCAGAGGTGGAAAATCCTGACCAGGACTGATATCAGTTTGATCCTTATTTCTGGTTCCATTCCTTCTCTTTTTCTTTCCTTCTTTGTTATCCTTCTTCTTCTTGGCCTCAATTGCCAAGGGATCTAGCTACTCAGTATCAATTTCAGAGAATAGGTTGGGGGGTGCAACAACACCACTTTCTAGCAAAACATCATGAAGCTTCAGAGAAGAGGTTGGGGGTGCCAAGGGAATGAACCACAAAGAAGAATACTAAAACATATTTAATTTGAAATGCTATGAAGATAAATGATGCCAAAGTTTTTCCCTTTGTGAATGTTTTCCTTATTCATATGCATTTTCTGATTTGGAAAGGGAAAGTGATTTTAAACATTTTCTAAGTTAAGGGATTATAACATACATTGGGGCCTAGAAGAATCTCAATGATCAATAGCTAGCAGACAAGCTTTGCAAGCCCCATTAACATTTTGTTTTTATTCTTTAGGAAGATAATAAGTAATAGTAATGGAACAATTTTTAGATTAATCAGATCCTTAGGGAGTTCTTAGGGAGTTCCCAGTGCCTATTGGGCCTGAAAACATTGCTCTACTACATTTTTGTCTCTACACTCCCTCCTCCATTTCAGAAGGACCTAGAGTTCCCATGTTACCGCCTACTGCCATCAGAGTTGAATTTTGTGACACCTCTACTAGGCAGAGTGAAAGTTTAGTGCTGCTAGGATGATGGAAGTTTTGGGTCAAGAAGGATGTGAAAGAAGTGCTGATTTGTTTTAATGCAGTTGGGAACCCCATACCATGTGATCAGCCACGTGCCTATCCAAGAGAATGTAATGGCTAGGAGGCTATTTGTAAATTATTGAATGGTAGCCATGGCCAATTGATCAGGAAAAAAGGGGAAAGAAAAATGTAGTAGTAAATCTACTTGGGTCAAACTGTTTTTGAATATTCTGTAATTTAGCTATTTGGAGAAAAATAAAGCTATTTGATGTTATTTTTAATTTTTACTGTTTTTTCCTTTTCTTTTCCCCCCTTTTTGAAGTAGGACAGAATTCATTTTGCTGAGATCAAATAGTTGGGATTAAGGCTGAGTTGAGTTGAGATCTTTTCTTTTTCTTTGATTGCAGGCAATGCAGAGCTGTACTGCAAAGTTGGTGTACCTTTTGTAATGGGAACTACAGGTGGGGACAGGGAAAGATTGTACAAGACTGGAAGACTCAAATGTTTATGCTATAATCTCTCCATAGATGGGAAAAGAGGTTTTTATATTCCTTTTTACATCTTTTTGTTTTTAGTATAATTAGGAATGTTTTTATTATCAATATAATTGGGAATGTTTTATAGCTTGGTTGTTCTTATTTCCAATAAAATCCATTGTGGTGGGTTTTTTTCTTAGGTTGTTGTATTTCTTGCTGCTATGGAGATTATGGCTGAACAATTTCCTGGAGCCTTTTCAGGTTATTCTTTACAAGTACGGTCTTCTCTTTCTGGATTAATTGTATACCTTCTGGTGTTTGATTTTATACATGGATATTCAAAAGTGTTCCTGATTAAAACTATTAAATCATGATACCTTGTCCATGATGAACACACAGAATCCTACAGGGAATCTATTAAAAAGGATCTTCTGAGAAGTTATATGCCAAGAATATTGAGAATGTAAAGAGGCTTCATAATCTGCTAAGAGACTCCACCAATGTTGATGTGGTTATTGAGAGGCCTAGTTGAATTGTTGGAGATGTATGCAGCAGGAGAAGAGATATTTGCATGGTGCATGAGGAGAGGAGTGGTGAAGAAAATTAGAAATGTAGAGGAGAAAATAGGGAAGTCAAACCTGATTACATTATTAGGAATTGGAGTAGCTTTGGGGGGGGGTTAGGAGGTATAGGAGTTGTCCCTTTCATGAGACCCATTAGAGGGAGGAACATGAAGAGGGGGCTTAGTGAGGTAGTGTGTAGAATTTGGATCAAGATTCCCCTCACCCTGAAGAGGAGGTCCAAATAAAAGAGACCTGATCACTAAATGTTCAGGGTCTTTTTATGGGAGGTGAAAAGTTTACGATCTCTATGTTTACAACTTCAAATATGAATGTTTTGTTTAGTGACAAGAGTTGTTCATGACGTATGATAAAATAAGGAGGCTACATTAACTAGATTTGGCAAGGGTGGAGGTGGACAAGGTGTCTGGCGTAAAATTTAGATAAAGGATTGAAGTTTCTGATACAATAACAAGGAATAGGATGGGAATTTGATGGGCTTAACTGAACTGAACTGAACTACATTTTGATGGGGTTACAGCAACATATCGTGGACATGAGCCAGTCTAGACTTTGTACTTTGGACTGGACAAGTATGTCCAAAACAACATGCAGCCAACACGACAATGGTCTTCTATTTGAACCATCCCAAATTCCGAATAGCCCACCTCATTTCTCTGACTGCCGAAAATACTATAGGTTCAGTTTGCTGGTTGCATTGATAATTTTTCATTTGCATTAGAATAAATGCATGATAACCCAAATAGGCCATTTAAATTTTGATTTATTTTTGCTTTCATGTTTGACTTTATCATGTTTGTTTGGGAGAAAGTCAAATAGTAGTAAAATGATGCTGTCCCCATCTTATACAGAAGAGAATGGACGTAGGAATGCTCTACTCAAAATTTCAAGGATGATTTAACACTCAATTCAACATGTCCCATTCTATGCATGTAATTCATTTTCTAAAATTGTTTATTAGTTGCAATTTTTTTTTTGAATTGTCATCAGTTAATTTTGATCTTATAAATAATTTAAATTGACATTCTTTTGCAGCTCAAGTGTCAAATATCCAAGTTGGCCAAAGTCAGCCCTTACAAAGTGAGAAAACAATATTCTTTTAAAGATTTTCACTTCATTTTATTTGATCTTGTATTTTGAGCATTGACCAATTTTTTACTGATAAACATAATCTATTCTCTAAAAATTTATATGGTATGATTTGCATGTTCAACAATCATGTTAAATGGATTTTCATTGGAAGACATGTTACATTATCCTGGAAATTGGATTTTTTTTTTTAATTTGTACTTTTATACATCAATTGGATATTGTATTTAAACAATTTGCTTTGAATATTATAATAATAAATAATTCAGGTACCACAAAAATTCTGCAATTAAATGGATATATGCATTTTTTTTTGAAAAAAATAGGTATATGCCGACAGTCATGTCTGCCGGCTTAGCTATCAACATGACCAAAAGATGTTAGAATTAACCTAGTATAAATAAAAATTAAAAAAAAAAGATCTAAGCCGGTGGTCATGAAACCGCCGGTTTAGCCACAACACATAAGGTGGGCGGTCCGAAAGAACATGAGGGAGTTCGACAGAAATCTAAGGCGGCGGTCTTTCGGTATCTAGGCTGGCGGTCTAAACCGCCGCCTGATTAATGCTAAGCCGGCAGCTCAGTGTGACCGCTGCTTTAGAGCAATTTGAACCGGCCACCTAAGGCGGCGGTCTTGACCTAAGTCGGCAGAGGTTTAGGGGGCGGACTAAAGACCGCCGCCTTAGATCAAAGCCGGTGGTCTTAAGGCCGTCCGCTGGCTTAGACCGGTTTTCTTGTAGTGTGACGAAGCACTTTTAAGAGATGCTGCACCCAAACAACTTCAGTGGCAGCAATGGCAAGAGCTTTATTCTTTGCCTTTGTACTTAAACGAGCAATAGTTTGTTTCTTCTTACCATTCCAAGAGATGAGATTGGACCCCAAGGAACAAAGCAAATCCCCCCGCAGAGCGTTTGTCATTTGGGCATCCCGCCCAATCTGCATCTGTATAAGCAGTAAGTGAGAATGAAGAAGAGGGTTGTAAACATAATTCATGAGAGAGGGTTCCCTTTAAATAACGCAAAATACGTTAAACGACACTCTAGTGAATGGTTGTCAGAGTAGAGAGGAATTGACAGACTTTGTTTACTGCATAAGCCCCATCTGGACGTGTTATAGCAACATATTGAAGTGAAGGGGTCAGGTAATGGAATGCCATCTGACTTAGAGAGCTTACAATGAATTGCAAGTGGTATATTCATGGGCTTGGAATCTACAAGAGCAGCTTTCTGAAGCATGCCTACTACGTATTGCCTTTGGGATAGTAACATACCTTTTGGTGTTCTAGTAACTTGAATACCAAGAAAGTAGTGAAGGTCTCCAAGGTCTTTAATGGCAAAGCACTGAGAGAGATTTGTAATGAACTTGTGAACTGCTGAAGGTTGGTTCCTGGTGACAATTATGTCATCGACATAAACCAATACAAAGAAAACAAGCCCATTTGAGGCATGAAGTAAGAATAAGGAGGGATCACATGTATATCCTTGAAACCCAAGTTTCATCAAGTAAGAATATAAGCGGAAAAACCAGGCTCTGGGTGCTTGTTTAAGCCCATATAGTGTCTTGTGCAATTTACAAACATAATGAGGCTGAGTATTGTTTTCAAAACCCGAGGGTTGCATGATATAAATATTCTCAGTTAACACACCATGAAGAAAAGCATTCTACACGTCCAATTGATGGATTGGCCAGTTATATGAGATTACAATTCATAAAATAGTGTGAATGGTCACATGCGTGATAATCGGACTGAAGGTATCAGTGTAATCTAACCCGTACTGTTGTGTAAAGCCTCTAGCCACTAAACGGGCTTTGTAACGGGCCAGAGAGCCATCTGAATTTCTCTTGAGTTTAACTATCCACTTACACCCCACGATATTGGAGGAGGTACCAAGCACCAAGTGGCATTGCGAAGCAAAGCTGCATATTCATCTTGCATGGCACGTTGCCACTCAGGGGTAGCATTTAGCTACTACAAAAGAAGTAGGCTCAAGGCTGGTGGCTTCAGCAATAAGAAATTCAGGTAACCTGTGACAGGAGAGGTGCAAAGGAGGATCTAAATGTACAACCGGGGCCCATTGTAGAACATCAACCAAATGAAGAATTTTCCATGGAGGTGTGTCCTCAGAACTAGATGCAAGAGATGATGGTACAGCAAGTGCATTCATGAGAGAGGATGGTGGTACGATCAGCTGAGACTCAATGGCTCGAGCTGCATTCATAATGGTGAACAGGAAATAGTGTCGGTACAGTGGGCTGAGAATTAATAGTTGGGGCCCATGTAGCTGAAGTTGCAGGTAGGTTGTCAACGGGATGATTCTGAGATACATCATTAACAGTTGTAGTACACTGGTCTATGGGCTGAGCTAAAGAAGAAATAGGCCCAAGAATTAATGGAGCTGAAATATAGGTACCAGCACTTGGCGTGGATGTGGACTTTGCAACAGAGGATTCAGTAGCAATGGGAACTGATTCTCATCAAATTTCACATGGTGTGAGATGATAACCTAGCCTGTAGAAGGGAGATAAAACCGATAACCTCTATGCATAGCACTGTAGCCAATAAACACACACTTATCAAATCTGTATGCAAACAAGAGGGTATAAGCATGTAAAACGAGTAAAGTGATCAATGAAAATAACGTAATACCGATACCCATTATTGGAAAGAGAAGGGGAAGGACCCCATACATCATACATTATCAATTCAAGAGGAGTAGACTTAAAAAGAAGACAAAGTAAAAGGTAACTGATGAACCATACATATCATTATTAAACTGAAAACCTAAGGAAGCAATAACTTTGTGTACTACTTGAAGTGTTGGATGGCCCAAACGAGCATGCCAATGAGAGGAGCTAACACGAACAGTTGAGAGAGATTGAGGAGGCAAACCATGAGTACCCATAGCTGATGCATTTACTGATGAAGACAGTAGAGACCACTAACATTGGGACCTCGAAGTACTTCCCTCCCCCTGATAGGTTCCTTCACAACAAAATGAGAATGATGAAATTCAAAAAATAAATTGTTACCTTTGGTGAACTGTAAAACAGAGAAAGAGAAGGAACATGAAGAAAATTTTTGAGATGGAAAGAATGACTATTATGAGTAAAAATTGAACGCCCTATATGACTAATAGCCAAACCTGAACCATTGCCGACTCACACCTGGTCTATACCACTAGAATCCACTTGTCACGACTAGTTGTTGAGATCCAGTGTCATGTGATTAATGGCACCCGAATCAGGGTACCAATTTGGATCAAAACCTGTAGAGAAGGATGATGTATTGGCATGTTATGCTTGCATAGGGGGAGAAGCCTGTTCACCAAGATAGATAGGAGGCATCAAAACGCCGTCGACAAGTAAGAACACCGTGTCCTAGCCGGTTACACAATTGACAGACCAGCCCATTAGTCCACAACCACGACCACCCCTATTGTTGTTGTGAGATCCACGTCCACTAGTACTAGTTCCATGACCATGAGACTGATTAGAAGGAGGTATGTTGCCTACCCGTGCCATGTTGGCAACTGGAGAGATCGGGTCTAAGGCAGAGGAATGTGAGTGCTGCTGAAGCCAGATCTCATGGTTCAAAAGCAGACCCTTCTAATGTGAGAGAGTCGATGTCCATTCTAGTAGTGAGAGAGGTGACAAACTACTCATATTTGTTGATAGTGATTCAAACTAAGTGGACTTAGTGGGTGATTTACTTCCTAAATGTTAGGCACTATAATAGTGCTTCAAACTAAGTGGACTTAGTGGATGATTTACTTCCTAATTGTTAGGCATTATGTTGAATAGTATTTCAAACTTAGTGGGCTTAGTGGGTGAGTTACTTCCTAGTTGTTAGGCACTATTTTGAGTTAGTGAACCATGTTTATCCACTTTCTAGTTTAATTGCTTATTTTTAGCTAAGGTTAGTTTTGTTGTGAGTCTATTTATTTGGACCTCTGATGTTGTTTTTTAGTGAAGTGAATTGAATTCGAAGTGCCTTTGTTTTTCAAAATAAAATTTCTGTTCTTTTCCCAACAATTTCTTTGGTATCAGAGCCAGGTTGGGTCATTATTTGGGCAAAGGGAAAAATAAGAGAGGAGAAAGGTCCGCCATGGGTAGCAACGGAGCCAATTCATCAGCTCTACCCCTAATTCCAGTCTTTAAAGGGGTCATTATTTTCCCAAGTGCCTTTTAGTGAAGGATGCAAAGGCTCTGTTTCTCATTCAACAGGCCCTTGGTGAAGAAATTTTCCCAAGAATTGCAGCAGCTAGCACCTCCACTCAAGCATGGGAGATTCTGAAACAAGAATTCTTGGGTGACAAGAAGGTAATTATTGTTAAATTACAGACTCTTCATCGTGATTTTGAAACATTGGCCATGAAAGAAAAAGAATTTGTGCAAGTATTTTTATCTAAGGTGTCTAGGATTGTTAATCATATGAAGTCATATGGTGAAAGTGTTAGTAATGAAATTGTTGTAAGGTTTTGAGGAGCTTAACCTCAAAATTTGATCATGTAATTGTTGCAATTGAAGAGTCTAAGGACTTGTCTACTTATACTTTTGATGAATTAATGAGTTCTCTGTTAGCCCATGAAGCTAGACTGAGCAGATCCTATGAAAAGGTTGAGGAGAAGGCTTTTCATGTTAAAGGGGAGTCTTCCTACAAGGGAAAGTCAGAAAATTCTGGAGGTCGAGGACGGAGCAGAGGTGGTCGAGGTCGCGGTGGCGGCAGAGGAAGAGGATAATTTGGTGATCAACGCCAACACAAAAGCACCATCCAATGCCGATATTGCAAGAAATTGGGTCACAAAGAAGTAGATTGTTGGACCAAGCAGAAAGATGAGCAGAAACAAGCCAATTTTATAGAGAAAGTTGAAGAGGAGAGCAAGCTATTCATGGCTCATTCTCCTATTGATAATGCTTCCAATGGAGTTTGGTTTCTGGATAGTGGATGCTCCAACCATATGTCCGGAACAAAGTCTCTTTTTAAAGAACTTGACGAGTCACAAAAAAGTGAAGTTCAACTCGGAGACAACAAGCAAATGCAAGTTGAAGGGAAAGGTACAATTGCCATCAAAACCTCACAAGGTAATGTAAAACTTCCCCATGATGTGCAATATGTTCCTAATTTAGCTCATAATTTGTTGAGTGTTGGGCAATTGATGGATGGTGGATACTCTATTTTGTTTGATGATGGTTGTTGTTCTGTCCAAGATAAGAAAAAAGGGCACAAAATAGTTAGCATTCCTATGGCACAAAATAAAATCTTTCCGTTAGAAGTCTCTGAAGTAAGAAATTGTGCCTTGATTGCTAGAGCTAGTGATGCAAAAATGTGGCATTTGTGTTATGGGCATTTAAATGTGAAAGGGCTGAAATTGTTGGCTCAAAAAAATATGGTTGTTGGGTTGCCAAAAATTGATGATCTTGATTTTTGTGAAGGTTGTGTCTATGGGAAACAAAGTAGAAATTCATTTCCTGTAGACAAGTCATGGAGGACTTCTGATTCTCTTGAATTGGTACATGCTGATGTGTGTGGACCAATGAGTATTGAATCATTTGGTGGAAGCAAATATTTTTTTGTTATTTACTAATGATTACAGCCGTATGAGTTGGGTGTATTTCTTGAAATTCAAATCAGAAACTTTTGAAACTTTCAAGAAATTCAAAGCATTAGCGGAGAAGCAAAGTGGACGTTGTAAAAAGGCGCTCCACTTCGATAGGGGTGGTGAATTTACCTCTAATGAATTTAATGTTTTCGAAAATGGCATTCACAGGGAGTTGACGACACCGTATACACCGGAGCAAAATGGTGTGACTGAGTGGAAGAATCGAACGGTGGTTGAAATGGCAAGAAGCATGATGAAAGCAAGAGGTGTTCCAAATCAGTTCTGGGCAGAAGCAGTGGCAACAACAGTTTATCTTCTCAATATCTCACCGACAAAGGTTGTCATGAACCGGACCCCATATGAAACTTGGAAGGGCAGGAAGCCACAGATAAGCCATTTGAAAATTTTTGGTTGTATAGCCTATGCCTTGGTTACTTCTCCAACCCGCAACAAACTTGATGAAAAATAAAAAAAAATGCATTTTTGTTGGCTATAGCCCTCAATCCAAAGCATATAGGTTGTATAACCCTGTGAGTGGCAAAGTAATTATTAGCAGGGATGTTAAGTTCAATGAAGAAGAAAGTTGGGCCGGGAACAACGACAATGCAACACCTACAACACCACAAGTTACAGAAGATGCCAGTATAACTCCTGTGATAGAACCTCCAGAACCAGCTAGTCCATATACTGGTAGCAGTAGCTCAACCATTTACTCATCTCCCCCCAGCAATAGTAGCACATCTACTCCAACAAGCTTGCAGTCCTCATCTTCAAGTTCCTCTAGTGAAACACCTTCAAGAAAATTTAGATCATTGAGGGATATTTATGCTTCATGTAGCTTTGCTTTGTATGTTTCTGACCCCACTTGTTATGATGAAGCTGCAAAAAGTCAAGTTTGACAGGACACAATGAAAGAAGAGATGTCGGCTATTGAAAGAAATGAAACTTGGGAGTTGATCAACCTACCGGAAGGCAAGAATGTTATTGGGCTCAAGTGGGTGTACAGAACAAAATATCATGCTGACGGTACTATACAGAAACATAAAGCTCGGTTGGTGGCGAAAGGGTACTCTCAGCAGCAAGGTGTTGACTTCGAAGAAACCTTTCAAGGTGTTGATTTCAAAGAAACCTTTTCTCCGGTTTATCGCTTTGAAACGTTGAGAACCTTTCTAGCCTTGGCTGCACAATTAAATTGGGTTGTGTACCCGTTTGATGTTAAATCCGCCTTTTTGAATGGAGAACTAGATGAAGAGGTGTATGTTTCTGAACCTGAAGGTTTTGTTAGTGGCGATGACGACAAAGTTTACAGGTTAAAGAAGGCTTTATATGGCCTAAAGCAAGCCCCACAAGCATGGTATAGCAAGATCGACTCCTACTTTCAGAGAATGGATTTGAAAGAAGTAAAAATGAGCCAACACTTTATGCAAAGAAGCGAGGTAACTCTGATTTTTTGGTGGTGTGTCTTTATGTTGATGACATAATTTATATGAGATCTTGTGAGTCTCTTGTTGAGGAATTTAAGTCTTGCATGATGAAAAAATTCAAGATGTCAGATTTGGGTTTATTACATTATTTTCTTGGTTTAGAGGTCAACCAAAGTGTAGATGGGATTTTTATTTCCCAAAGAAAATATGCTAATGATTTGTTGAAAATGTTCAATATGTTAAACTGTAAAGCAGCTCCAACTCCCATGAATGTGAATGAGACACTCATAGCTAATGATGGCACTGGAATGGTGAGTGCGAGATATTTTAGAAGTATGGTTGGCGGTTTGAACTACTTGTCTCACACAAGGCCTGATATAGCATTCCCTGTCAGCATTGTCTCTAGATTTATGCATAGCCCAACAATGCATCACCTTGGGGCAGCAAAGAGGATCCTTCGTTATGTTGCTGGAACTGTTGATTTTGGAATTTGGTACTCAAAAGTATCATATTTCAAACTTTTGGGTTTTATTGACAGTGACTGGGCAGGTTGCTTGGATGATAGAAAAAGCACTTCTGGCTATATTTTCTCCCTTGGTTCGAGTGCTATCTCATGTAGTTCAAAGAGGCAAGAGATCATAGCCTTGTCATCATCAGAAGCAGAATATGTTACTGCAACGGCATCAGTTTGTCAAGCAGTTTGGCTAAGGAGATTGTTAGCTGATTTTTGCCAAGTTCAAAAAAGTGCAACTCAAGTGTTTTGTGACAACAAGGCAACAACCGCTATGGCAAAAAATCCAGCTTTCCACAGCAGAACAAAGCACATTGACATCCGCTATCATTTCATCCAAAATCTAGTTGCTGAAGGAACAATAGCAATGAAGCATTGTGGGACCAATGAGCAAATAGCTGATGTTCTTACCAAGTCACTGCCCCGTGCCAAACATGAGTACTTCAGACTGCAGATGGGAGTAACAAGTTTTGAAGTAAGGGGGAGTGTTGATAGTGCTTCAAACTAAGTGGACTTAGTGGGTGATTTACTTCCTAACTGTTAGGCATTATGTTGAATAGTGTTTCAAACTTAGTGGACTTAGTGGGTGAGTAACTTCCTAGTTGTTAGGCACTATTTTGAGTTAGTGAACCATGTTCATCCACTTTCTAGTTTAATTGCTTATTTTTAGCTAAGATTAGTTTTGCTGTAAGTCTATTTATTAGGACCTCTGATGTTGTTTTTTAGTGAAGTGGCTTTGTTTTTCAAAATATTCAAGTCCTAAGCCAACAAGAATGTAGAGGACCATATCATTATCCATCACTGGTTCAGAGATAGCAGCAAGGCAATCGACAAGATGTTTAGCCTTCTAAACATACTCATGAATAGAGCTTGAACCTTTCTTTATCGTCTGAAGCTACAACCTGAGTTCAAGGACTCTAGCATGAGAAGGAGAGCCATAAGATCTAGCAAGTGCTCTCTAGGCAGCTACAGCAGTGGGAAGTCCAACGACTTGAGCAATGACACTCTCTGGGGGCGAAGAAATAATCCAACTAAAAATGAGTTGACCAAAACACCTCCATGTTATTGCAAGAGGATTATCAATTGTCTTGGTAGAATCTGAGGGATCTGGGATTTTGGACGGTGACGAGTCATGGAGCCATCAACCAGACGCATTAGATCATGGGCATTAAATATGGGAAAAAACTGAGCTTGCCAGATATTATAGTTATCGGTTGTGAGTTTAATGGGTAAATAATTAGGCATAGCAGTAAAGGAAGTAGTGATAAAAGATGGCAAATCAGAGGAGGTTGTGCTGGTTACCCGTCCCTGTGGTTGGCACTGTAGTAGCAGAGATTGGGTGGATGAATTATCTTGACCATTGGCAGCCATTATTGCCTCTGATACAATGAAACAGCAAACAAAACTTAAGTAAAGTAACAGAGAGTTGAAGAAAGGGCTCAACAGTGTGTTGAGAGGCCCGTATATCACTTGTATTTATAATGAAATTGAATACAACAGTAATGAGATAAGAATAGGACTCAAAACAAAGTTGGTTACAGTGAGTTTGAGGTGTCCAGCATGATTGGGACTGTTGAGACTTATCCTGAGTCGTCATGAGTCTTATCTTGTTTACACCATGTAACCAGCAGACCCTTCATTTATACTGCTATTGTGCTATGGTAGTGCATTTAGAGGTGTCGGAATGAACATTGTTTCAATCAAAAGCCCATCCGGCTAATGTTTTACTGCAGGCCAATTCCTACTATGCCACTCTTTGCATTTCATCATTGAATACCATTCTACTGATTATCAGGACCCTCCTCCTTCTCCCCGCCAGCAGTGGTGGAGACCACCTCTTGGATTGTCTACACTAAATATGGATGGGGTTGTTGGTTCATCTAAATCCGGTACTGGTTTTCTCATTTGAGACCCTATGGGTACTTTCATCAATCTTTACCAGATTCATTCCTTTGGATCTATTTTCTCCTCAAATTTTCTGGTTCATTTGCAGTTCTCCTCGATCATTATTGAAAGTGATTCAAAATTAATTTGCCAACTTCTTTAGGATGGTTTCCCCTCTTTGGCATATCCCTATGCTATCTAATGATTGCTGAAGTTTTCTCTCTTGCATTCTTTCTTACAGAATTTGTCACATTCCGGGAGTCAAATGAAGCTAGGGTTGGCAATCTTGACTCCAAACCATTTCACCCACCCAAGCCACCCACTTGGAACCCACCCATATCCGGCCATTCCATTGGTGGGTCAATATGGGTTAAGCAACCCATTACGGTCAGTGAAACAGGGTTAGGGTGGGTTGGGTCAAGGTACCTATTAGGGTCAGAATGGGTTGGGTCGACAATTTTACCAAACCTCACAATAAAAAACACATTTAAAGAGACTAGAACTCAAGTCCACCTAGATCATAAACATGCGCCTTCCATTTCAAGCCACCAAGCCAAATGCAATTTTGTGATTAAAAGTGATACACAAATGATTTTATTAGCTTTTGTGTTCACATGAAATTTAAACAAAATTAAAAATTGTTATTTTATAAACTAATAGAATAATAATCTATCAAAACTACATTTATATAAAAAGATGATTTTTAATATAAAAAAATTATATAAATAGAATAATTATTTTAATACTTAAAATATATAAATTCTCACATGATATAAATCTTAAAATTTTTATATATTTTTATAAATTATTAACTAATATTTTAATTTACATTAATAAGTAATAGCAAAATATTTATTATTTGCAAAAAATAAAAATATTATAAACAAAAGTATTGAAGAATATAATATTAAATTGAATCTATCAACTGCACTAATCAACATTTATTTCAAAAAATGATTTTTATTTCATAAAATTTATATAAATAAAAATATTAATAATGGAATAATTATTTTAGTAATTAAAAACTATGAATTTATATGTGATATGTATCATAAAAATTTTAACAAAATTGATACACTCTAAGTTAAGATTATATTTTTATAAATTTTTAATTCATATTTTAATTTGAATTAATTTTTTGTTTATTTTAAAAATTTAAAATAGTAAAATAAAATAACAATTGATATAATAATAAAAATATAATAGGTGCATATATTTAGTGTCTTGGACTCTTGATTGATCCATTATAAATAAAATTATATGATAGCATCCCAGTATACTAATTGTAATATATTTCTTCTTATATATTATTAAAATTTACACATTCTATGTATTTATATACTATTTTGTGATTATTTCTATCTTAAATTTAGTGTTATTAATGTATTTATAAAACTTATATGTATTTCCATAACATATCCATATGCTTCCATATTTTTTATCCATATCCATGCATTTCTAAAGTGTATCTATATGCGTGTTATCTGACATAATACCCGATACTCAATATTGATACTTTAATCCTTGGCTTTAGTAATTTGAAAGTCTTTGTTCAGGTTGAAGGTTTTTGAGTAAAGGTTGAGTTTTCCTCCTACCATTTTTTGCAATGTTTTTTGGTGTTTTCATGCATTTTCTACATTTTTCTATAAAAGTTATGCTTTTTTCTTGTAGTTTTGCAATTTTTTGCTATTATCTGCATTTTTTATCATTTTTGGTATTTTTTCTGCATTTTTCAAATTTCTAGTATATTTCTGCATTTTCTGGAATTTTTTTTTATTTTTCCGCATAATGTTTGCTATTTTATGTTATTTTCTGGTATTTTTCTGAAACTTTATTCTATTTTCTGCATTGCTTTTTGTAATTTTCTGGTATTTCCTACATTCTCTGCAATTTTCTGGTATTTTTTGTATTTCCTGCAATATTTTCTAGTATTTTCTGCATTATTTTTTCAATCTTCTGGTATTTTTTGTATCTCTTTCAATTTTCTGTATTTTCTACAATTTTCTAATATTTTCTGCATTTTTTGTAATTTTTTGGTATTTTCTGCATAATTTATGCATTTTTTGGTGTTTTCATGCATTTTCTGGTATTTTCTGCAAAAGTTATTCATTTTTTGCACTTTCTGCTATTTTTTTAAATTTCTGGTATTTTCTCATTTTTTGTAGTTTTTCTGTTATTTTTTATATTTTTTCTAAATTTCTTGCACCATTTCTACATAATTTCTGCATTTTTTTTCTAGTATTTTCATGCATTTCTACAATTTTCTGGTATTTTCTGCATTTTTTCAGATTTTTCTATAAAATTTTTGCAATTTCTAGTATTTTTTCTATATTTTTGCAAATTTTCTGGTATTTTCTGTATTTTTTCTAAAATTTCTGCAATATTTTCTGTCGTTTTTGCATTTTCTTCAAATTTTCTAGTATTCTTTTGCAAAATTTTTGCACTTTCTACAAAGTTTTTGGTATTTTTCTGCATAACTTTTGCATTTTCGGGTATATAGGTCAACTTGACCCATTTTTGCCACGTGGTAGCCTTTGTAGAGATTATTCACTCAAAAATGATATTTTCGGGTTTACGGGTTGGCCAACTCATTTTTGTTACGTGGCGGCTATGAGAGATGATTCTCTCAAAAATGTTATTTTTAGGTATACAGGTTGACCTGACCTGTTTATAGCATGTGGTAGACTCGAGAGAGTTTATTCTCTCAAAAGTTGTTCTTTGGATATATGGGTTAACCCGACCCGTTTCTGTATTTATAGGTGATAGGGGTGAGCAAAAAAAACCGAAAAATTGAACCGACCGAAAAAACTGACCAAAACCAAATCAAAAAATTGGTTAACCGAACTGGTCGGGTTTGGTTAACCATTTAAAAAAACCAGAGGTTTACCAAACCAACCGATATATATATATATATAATATTATATATTATATTATATTTTTTATTTTTAAAAAGGTTCAGTAGTTTGAGTCTCTAAGAAGCTTTCAATTTCAGTCCCTCTTCGACAGTCTACCTGAGTGCTAGAGTGCCACTTTACGGCTCTACCAGACTGCCACTACCAGTCTCACTCTCTTCGAAAATCTCAGTCTGTTGCCAGACTCTCTTCGAAACTCGGAACCACTCAAGAGTAAGCCCTTTTCTCTTCTCAACTTCTCTCACACTCTGTCTCTTCTAAGTCTCTCTAATCTCTCCCTTCTCTTCTCACTTTAGTTTCTCTAGTATCTTCGTTCAGTGCTCTCTTCTCAGTCTCTCTAGTCTCTTTGTTCGGTGTTCTCTTCTCAGACTGTCGCATGGACCACGCCAACCACCAACACCAAGTGGCAACGCCGGTTGCCGCCTCGCCAGCAAGCAAGCACCAACGCCATTCAGTGTCGTTGGTAGTTGATGTAACGGTTTCTGGTCACGTATCAATTTTTTTTTGGCTAAGTACCTTGTTAGCTCATCTGCTCCTCAATGGCCTATGACTCAAGGGCTGAAGTGGAGCTCCTTGGTGGCGAACTGCCTGGTGGTGAGCTATCTAGTGGCGAACTGCCTAGTGGCGAACTGCCTGGTGGCGAGCTACCTAGTGGCGAACTGCCTGGTGCCGAGCTGCCTGTGGTGAGCTACCTGGTGGCGAAATGCCTGGTGGTGAACTACCTTGATGAGCTGTTTGGAGGTGAGATACCTTGATGAGCTATCTGGTGGTGAGCTACCTTGATGGGTTGCTTGGTGGTGAGCTACCTTGATGAGCTGCCTGGTGGTGAGCTACCTTGATGGACTGCCTGGTGGTGAGCTACCTTGATGGGCTGCCTGGTGGTGAGCTACCTTGATGTCGAGCTCCCTGGTGGTGAGCTACCTTGATGAGCTTTGTTGCTCTTTTAGAGGCCTGCAAGGAACCAGATGTCAAAGGATCCGGGGGTGTTTACCCGGCGAGGTCACTCCGATGGCTAAGTCAACACTTGGTTACGAGCTGAAAAATAACCTTAGAGAATGAGAGAGAGCTAGAGAGAGCTAGAGAGCAGAGGTTACCCATCCTCCTTTCGCCCCTGGGGGGTGAGGTCTTTATATATTGGAGTCCTCGTGGGTTAGGTGGAGCAGTTCCTGGATTCCCGTTGTGATGGGACCTGCTTTCGTGTTAGGTGGGGATAAAACCACCAACTGGTAAGGTTGCCCATTTCCGCCTAACTCGGGGAGTGGGTGAGCTAATATAGCCGTTACAAGTCACAATCCCATGAAATGCGGGGTATGGTGGTGAGCTCCTCAGGGTTGTCAGGTTGGTGCCTGTGTCAGGCCGCCAGGTCGGTGCCTGGTCCAAGCCGCCAACTCGTGCCAGGGCCAGGTTGCGCCAGGGTCAGGCTGCCAGCTCGTGCCAAGGCCAGGTCGCCCTAGGGCCAGGCTACCAGCTCGTGCCAGGGCCAGGTCACGCCAGGGCCAGGCTGCCAGGTCGCTCCTGTGCCAGGCCGCGCCTGTGCTAGGCCACGCCTAGTGGGACACCATCAATTTAGCAAAGGCAAGTTGTTGTCAAAGTGGTCCCTAATTGTTCTGAGGTGCCAGGTGTCATAATGTCACTAGAGGGCCAAATCCGCCCTCATCATTTTTCCCCCACTCCCGAGCTGAAAGTAACTTGGCGAAGGGAGTAGATTTCTCCATTTGGCCCGTAAGTCGACGAGCTCGTAAGCGCTGATTCAATTCCTTAGGCTTTGGGAGTGACTCGCAGTCCACTCCTTGATTTTTCCCATGCCGAAGAGGCAACTAGGTTTTATGCGGTGAGATCTTTGTGAGGTGTCGGGCTAACCAGGTGTTGGGCTGACCGGGTGCCGAGCTGCCTGTGAGGTGTCGGGTTGACCAGGTGCCGAGTTGCCTGTGAGGTGTCGGGTTAACCGAGTGCCGAGCTGCCTATGAGGTATCGGGCTGACCGGGTGTCGAGTTGCCTGTAAGGTGTCGGGCTGACCGGGTGTTGAGCTGCCTGTGAGGTGTCGGGCTAACCGGGTGCCGAGCTGCCTATGAGGTGTCGGGCTGACCGGGTGCCGAGCTACCTGTGAGGGGTCAGGCTGACCGGGTGCTGAGCTGCCTGTGCGGCGTTGGGGTCTCTGCCAGTTCGGTACTATAGCCCTTAGGCTCTGCGAGCGACTTGTAGTCCACTCCTGGACTTTGCCCATTCCGAAGAGGCAATTGGGTCTTAAGCAGTATTGTGGCCCTTAGGCTTTGGGAGCGACTTGTAGTCCACTCCTGAACTTTGCCCATGCCGAAGAGGCAACTGGGTCTTTAAGCAGTATTGTGGCCCTTAGGCTTTGGGAGCGACTTGTAGTCCACTCCTGAACTTTGCCCATGCCGAAGAGGCAACTGGGTCTTTAAGCAGTATTGTGGCCCTTAGGCTTTGGGAGCGACTTGTAGTCCATTCCTGACCTTTGCCCATGCCAAAGAGGCAACTGGATCTTTAAGCAGTATTGTGGCCCTTAGGCTTTGGGAGCGACTTGTAGTCCACTCCTTGATTTTGCCCATGCCGAAGAGGCAACTAGGTTTTATGCGATGAGATCTCTGTGAGGTGTCGGGCTGACCAGGTGTTGGGCTGACCGGGTGTCGAGCTGCCTGTGAGGTGTCGGGCTGACCGGGTGCGGAGCTGCCTGTGAGGTGTCGAGCTGACTGGGTGCCAAGCTTCCTGTGAGGCGTTGGGGTCTCTGCTAGTTCGGTACTGTAGCCCTTAGGATCTGGGAGCGACTTGTAGTTCACTCCTAGACTTTAACCATGCTGAAGAGGCGACTGGGTCTTAAGCAGTATTGGCCCTTAGGCTTTGGGAGTGACTTATGGTCCACTCCTGAACTGTGCCCATGCTGAAGAGGTTATTGGTCTTGAGCAGTATCGTGGCCCTTAGGCTTTGGGAGCGACTCATAGTCCAATCCTGAACTTTGCCCATGCCGAAGAGGCGACTGGGTCTTAAGTGCCCATGCCAAGGAGGCGACTGGGACTTGGTTGCCCATGCCGAAGAGGCGATTGGGTCTTAAGTGATGAGGAAGTCTTTTATTAGTTCGTCAGTTCGCGCCTAGGCCAAGCCGCCATGTCGGTGCCCATGCCAGGTCGCGCCAGGTCGGCGCATGTGCCAAGCTGCCAGGCCGCGCGCCGGGCCGCCAGGCCGTGCGCAGGCCGCTCCAGGCCGCTAGGCCATGCGCAAGCCGCTAGACCGTGTGCAAGCCACGCCAGGTCATGCACAGGCCGCGCCAGGCCACCGGGGGGGGCACCTTAGAGCTATGAAGCGAGAGCTTCAGTTTCTAAAACGGTGTGGACAGCTTTCTGGGAGAAGAGGACTTAGCTTTTTGTAAGATAAGAACTTAGCTTTTTGTAGGATGAGAACTTAGAATTTTGTAGCGTGTTCCCACAGATGACGCCAATTGATGTAATGGTTTTTGGTCACGTATCAATTTTTTTTGGCTAAGTACCTCGTCAACTCGTCTGCTCCCCAGTGGCCTGTGAATCAGGGGCTGTAGTGGAGCTCCCTGGCGGCGAATTGCCTAGTGGCGAGCTACCTAGTGGTGAACTGCCTGGTGCTGAGCTACCTAGTGGTGAACTGCCTGGTGCCGAGCTGCCTGTGGTGAGCTACCTGGTGGCGAACTGGCTGGTAGTGAACTACCTTGATGAACTGCTTGGAGGTGAGCTACCTTGATGAGTTGCCTGGTGGTGAGCTACCTTGATGGGCTGCCTAGTGGTGAGCTACCTTGATGAACTGCCTGGTGGTGAGCTACCTTAATGGGCTGCCTGGTGGTGAGCTACCTTGATACCGAGCTCCCTGGTGGTGAGCTACCTTGATGAGCTTTGTTGCTCTTTTTGAGGCCTGCAAGGAACTAGATGTCAGAGGACCCTAGGTTGTTTACCCGGCGAGGTCACTCCGATGGCTAAGTCAGCACTTGGTTATGAGCTGAAAAATAACCTTAGAGAATGAGAGAGAGCTAGAGAGAGCTAGAGAGCAGAGGTTACCCATCCTCCTTTCGCCCCTGGGGGGTGAGGTCTTTATCTACTGGAGTCCTCGTGGGTTAGGTGGAGCAGTTCCTAGATTCCCGCTGTGATGGGACCTGCTTTCGTGTTTGGTGGGGATAAAGCCACCAACTAGTAAGGTTGCCCATTTCCGCCTGACTCGGGGAGTGGGTAAGCTAATATAGTCGTTACAAGTCACAATCCCATGAAATGCGGGGTACGGTGGTGAGCTCCTCGGGGTTGTCAGGTTAGCGCCTGTGTCAGGCCACCAGGTCGGTGCCTAGGCCAAGCCGCCAGCTCGTTCTAGGGCCAGGTCGCGCCAAGGCCAGGCTGCCAGCTCGTGCTAGGGCCAAGTTGCGCCAGGGCCAGGCTGCCAACTCGTGCCAGGGCCAGGTCGCGCCAGGACCAGGCTGCTAGCTCGTGCTAGAGCCAGGCTGCCAGGTCGCGCCTGTGCCAGGCTACGCCTGGTGGGATACCATCAAGTTAGCAAAGGCAAGTTGTTGTCAAAGTGGTCCCTAGTTGTTCTGAGGTGCCAAGTGTCATAATGTCACTAGAGGGTCAAATCTGCCCTCATCAGTAGTGTTGAAGGCTTGAAGCGTCTGTCGACTACCAGTGGGCAGTGGTTTTGAAGCATCTGGGATCCTTCTCTCTCTCTCTCACCTCTCCTCTCTACGGCTCCGCCAGCAACCACTGGCACCAACTAGTCCGGCACGACGGCAACCACTGACAATATTGTTTTTTTTTATATTTTAAGTGCATAAAAAAAAACCCAAAAAATCGAATCGTGGTTAACCGGTCCACCGACGGTTTGGTTTTCAGTTTGAATATTTAAAAAACCGACCAGGTCGGTTCGGTTTGAAGAAATACCCCAACCAGATTGTGAGCACCCCTAATAGGTGAGGGTGGGCAAGAGTCAATATGGGTGGGTCAAGTGGGTCAATATGGGTGGGTTAGGGTGACCTAGGGTTAGGGTGGGTTATGAACCTATAAGAAGCATTGATGATGAGTCATGGTGGATTGGTGAATCAATATAGATAGATTGATAATTTGATATTCAATCCTTATCCAACCCAACCCACCCATTTACCACCCCTAAATGAAGCCACTCATTTACCGGCTAGTTTGCTTTATCTTGTAACAAAACATATATATATGGTCCTCCACTCCCTCTTTTCTTCTTGATGTAATATCTCCTGAAATGAATTCAATGATCAAAGAATGAATTTGCCTTTGGACTTTCATAAAAAGAAAAGAAATGTCTTTGTTTAAAAGGGAAAAAGTCTGTTTAGTGGGAGACATGAATCGTGATTACTTTATTAAAGTGGCAACAATTGAAAAAGTGATGGAAACCCTCCATTAAACTTTTAGTTTTTTAAGAATCTAATTTGATTTTACAACTTCAAATCTGATTTGATATTATATGGAATAGTAATTCGATGTACAGGGGAAGTTACCAACAAGTGGAAGTGGAGCACTTCGATTGTTTTCTGCTGCCATTTCTATCTTCACGGACGGATACAGTATTCAAAACCGAGTTGAGCTTAGATAACTTTTTTTATTATTTTTATTTTTAATTATTTTGATAAAGATAATAAAATAATGAATAATAAAATAAAAGATAAATTAATCCGAACATATATCACACAACTATTATGTGCTCACTCATTATGCTTATCTAACGAGACGTTGGAATGGGCTTTTCCTGATTGAAGCCAGTCCCTGTACAGTGTACACTCAACTTTAACATCCCGGGAAATGGGGCAAATGGAATATGATCTTCAAAAAGAAATTTATGTTTGAAGTGAGTAAATGCTACAGGCAGACTTTCAACAAAATTAGTAGAATTATAAGCCCAGCTAAATCTTTACCTCGAAGGAATAAAAATGTATTAATTATTTGGGAAGAGCAATAGTAGCACGCATTGCGCCATGGAGTCCTTGCAAGTCTTTTCCACGTGGATTTTTGGGTTTTGGCAAGTTTGGAGGACCAAAAGTCGAAGACACTTGCCAAATGGCCTTTATCTTTAAAAAACAAGACCCCTAAATTCAATACATCTTCTGGGCTTTGGCTAATCTGAGCTTTGGGAAAATCTTTGTAAAGAAACTTGCCAAATGGTATCTAAGTTTAAATCATAAATGAACTGTCAATAAACAGGAGCTTTTGGCAGATAGATGGGCTTTGCATGGACCATGGTGTTAGGTTGTGCCATTTTGTGAATTTATAAAGGAAACCTAAGTTGTGATGTTAATTGCTAGAACAACTGCAATGGAGCAAAAGTGGCACTCTTATCAAATTTCAACCCAGGCTATGTTTGATTCACTGCTCTAAGTCTTATTGTTTTTCTCTTTTAATTCTTTCTCATTCTGGGTAAAAATGGGCAAAAGGAATAACATTAGAGTGTCTAGTTACAAAATTCTTGCCATAAACTTCATTTTAGAATGAAAATTAGCCCATAGCATAAAAATTGAAGTAGCCTACCACATGAAAAATAATCATACCTCATCTTGCTCAATTTCATTCTTTAAAGAAACTCTATGTTAATGGTCATAAACGGTCTACAAAAACCATCATAAATGTTTATTAACGGATTGCTGTGAGAACTTATGCCAACAAGTAAACATCCATGTCAATGAGTTTGGAGACTTAAAGCCAGCGGTTTATGATGATTAGCACATTTTTCTTAAATGAAAATGAGTAATATAAGACACTTGTCAATTTGAAAAGAATTCATTGTTTAGAAAAAAAAAATGTTTGGTTCATAACAATATTTTCTCATTCTACTCGTTTTTACCATTCTTATTCATTTTACAATTTCATGTTGAATAAGAATGAAAAAGAAAGAGAGCTGAACCAAGCATAGCCATAACTTCTGAATTCTTAAACAGACACACAAACAAACATGTGGCCTCAAACTTAATAATTCAGTCTGTCTATTGGATTTTTAGACTTTCAGTTTGAACTTGAACGTGCTACTCTCTCCCAAATAAAATGGAGCATCTGGGGAGGTACCATGTGCCCTCTTGTTGCTATAACCTGGGTAATCCTCTTTGCAGAAGGGAACACTCTCTTGTAGAACCAGGCCTCTTTTCTCCGCTTTCTTAACAACATCCCATTTGTCATAGGGATCGGTGGTCTTATGGGTCAAATGTATTTCCCCCTTTTCCCTTATTAGTATCTTGGCGTTCTCCAGAAACCCCTTCACCAGCTTCTTGTTCAATCTGTCCATCACAATCGAAAAAAAAAAATCAATTCTTAACTCCATTAATCTTCAGATCTTCTGTTTTGCTTTTGAATCTATTCACTCTTCATAGTAGGTAAGAATGATGCATCATAACCTCAGAACCACTCGGGATTTCCTACCCGCCGTGAATTAGAGCCATACATCTCTATTATGAATTAAGAGATGTGTGGCTGCAACTCAGGGCGGGTAGGGAGTGGGCAGGAAAAGTGAGTAAGAAATCTGGGCTCACAAAGAACATCCAATGACTTACTCTATCTGGAAGTAACTAGCTTCAGGGTAGAGAAACCCCACGTGAGGGAAGTTGTAGACGATTCGATCAAATCTCTGAGTCCTGAGAAAGAAATGGTGGCTCATTTTGGTTGCGTCAATTCCATACAGGACAACACAACCCATCTCTTCTAGCTCTCTCACATTCCCAATGGCATAACTATATTTACGCTCCAGTGAATCTATATATAGTTACAAGTAATAATAGAACTAGAGGTTAAAATCAATCACAGGGAGAAGGAAAAGGCAAAGAATAGAAAACCCAGAAACTTGTATAAATGATATTATCTAGAGATGGAGATGTATATGCTTACCTTGATTATCTAGAGATGTAGCGACCATGTTCGTTGCAGAACCGAAAACTTTAGCCAAACAAAGAGAGAAGGAAAAGTCTCCTTCACCAACCAATAAGATTCTATGTGAGGTTGAGTAGTGCTTTATCCATTTCTCTTTCTCCCCACCTAACCCAGTAAACATGTCTTCGTTTTCTTCTTCCTCTGTTGTTTCGTCTGCTTCCATTGTGATAGGGTGAAGAAGTAATATTGACTGTACAATCCTAAATCCTCAAGCAGTAACCAGTAGGGAGAGCCGGAGAGGGGAGATGGTAAAGGTGCTTTTAAAGTTTTAATCGTAGAAACTTGTCTAATTACAGTTATGTCCTGCCCTATCCGCACTTAGCAAAAGTGAACCCTCTGCTAATTGTAGACGTTCGTCATATCACTCTCGGTATTCGCCAGTCTTTATAGTCTACCGATCAGGTTGGAAACCCAACGCAACATGCAAGCGAGGGGAATGTGATAAAATGAAGGGTAAATTACAACAAGTACCCCTTAACCGTTAAAGTCAGATAATGGAATGTTCGTTAAATCACCAAAATATCCATCAAAACTTTTTGTATTTTCTTTTTATCGCCCTTTTTTTTATTAGACTCTGTTTGGTTTGTGGGATGGGGATGAGAAAAAGGGAATATTTCCTTTTCTTTTATTTGGTTTGAGAGAAAAGGAAGGATGGGATGGAAAAGACGTGGGATGACAAATCCCAAAATCATGGAATCGGGGTCACACCAAAACAGTGCAACCCTGGTGGAAAAACTGGGAAATCACTTTTACCACTTACTATCATGACGAGTATAGGAGGGAAGGCCGTGAAAAGCGAATCAGCGACGACGAAGAGGAAGGAGAGAAACAGTGCGACTCCGTCTTCCTCCTTTTCTGCCTTTCTCGGCAATGACGAATAGGCCATAGTCCCTTATCTCTATCCCTGGGTTTGTCTTCCTCTTCTCTTTGTTGTTCCTGTCTCTGTCGATTCTCCCTTTCTCAGTGCAACTCCGTCTTCTTGTTGTCTCTTCTCCCTCATCTTCTCTCCCTTCGTCTTCTCTCTTCTTCCTCTTCAAACTATGACGGACTCAACGAGAGGTTTCGGCTCGGATGAAGGGAGTTAGGAGCTAGCGAGAGTGCGCATGTTTTGAGGAAGGATGAACCGGGGAATCGTCTTCATCGTCGTGCCAAGACTCCGACTCTAATTCATCAATAGGTTAATTAGAGTCGGAGTCTTGGCACGACGATGAAGACGATTCCCCATAAACGTATAGGCCTCAATTTCGCAGTCTTCATCATCCTACCTAGAAAACATTTAGATCTCAATTTTGTAGTCTTCATATCCTACTGAGGTCTGTACAAACCTCGATTTCGTAGTCTTCATCGCCGTCCTACTGAGGTCTGTATAGACCTCAATTTCGCAGAGGTCTGTATAGTCTTCATCGTCCTACCCAGAAATGTACTTACCTCAATTTCGTAGCCCAATGTCACCTAGAATCATCTCTTCTAAACCGCTAGACTATTTTCCTTATTTTTCCTTTATTCAGGGTTTTAATGTGAAAAGCAACCCAGATACTCTACTTAAAAGTTGATTGATTCCCAAAATTAACATCGGTTAAAACGATGCAAAGGACAAAAATTTCTCATAAAGAAGGAGTTACAATATTAGCAGAAGAAAAGATATAGGATCATTGTATTTTAATCGGAGAGATATTGTTTGAAACAACCACAATCGAATATATTCTATTTCCCATTCTACTGAAATAGCCACGAACAACCGTGCCTCTATTCGTGAAATTCCTGAGGAAGAAGGGGTTTTACAATATCGTGGTGTCTTCTATTTGAAGGGGTAGCCGTGCTTCTGTTCGTCTCAAACGAAGGAGGAAGGTGAACAATGCCATCTTTTACACTTTCCTATCCCATCCCACCCCAATAAAACCAAACACTGAAAAGTTAAATTTTTATACTTTTCCATCCCATCCCATCCCACCCACATCTTCCTACAAACCAAATGGAGCCTTAAATTATCAACCCAAACCCAATACAATAATTCTAAGATTACTCATTGGTGGTCTGTTTGCATTCAATCGTCTATTTCTTCTCCTCTTTGTTGTTTTTTTCCTGATCTTTGGTTTTGTAACCGTTAAGAAACTTCATTGCACAAAATACATTTGCTAAAGCATGAAGCGAAATTCTTAATCAACAAATACATTGAAGTAGTGGGTCCCTGGACTTTTCTACCTTGGTGGGCTTTAAGACGAAGAGTGATGGTACTTTTCTAATACTAGTAGCTGGGCAAGTAAAGAGATTAACTTCAAATCTGCAAAGATTTGACATATGCAATGCAAGCGTCTTCTTCAGAGGAAAAGCGCTCATTGTAGAACTAACATTGAGCTAGAGGCAGATGCACTTGGGTTGTTGATCAGAGTTAAATGAGGTTATCACAAGTTGAATGCGCTGGCCAAGTGCCAAAGTGTTGAGGGGAAGTTGAGGCGGAGGTGAGCAAAATGAGAGAACTGACTGAAGTGCAAAACCATAAAAACGAGAAGCCATGGTCTCTCTCTCTCTCTCAGGCATTACTGACTCCACTAAGCCTCTTGTTTCAATTCCATTTGCAGTATTCTTCTTTCAATGCAGACATATCACATAACTGGAAGTTTAAGATCCTCTCAAAGATGTGAGGCGTAGTTGGCTAGCCACCCACTTAGGAAGGAGCCATTCCTTCACTCTAGGAAGGAAGGAGGTAGAGCTCATTAACATAATTGAATTGTACGTCCTGGGAATGGAGAAAAGGTCTGAACTCCTCTGATATGGACACTGATCTTTTGGTTTTCTTATTGAACAGATAAATATCAGAAGAGAGGACCAAGTAATCAATCCGACTCTGTTTCTTTTGTTCTTTTATATTAAACTCCTCTATTATGACCTTACAGGCATCGGTCTGCTAGTTGGTCCATTTCCTCTCTTGAAAGTTCAATTAGCCACTTCATTATTAAAAAACAGGTTAAAGAAAGAATCATTCTGTTCATTGGAACACTAGAAACATACCACTATGTGACCAAATGTGACCTTAATTAATGAAAACTACTGATAAAAACATCAATGTTATGAAGTTAGTTAAAGAGGAAAGGATTCCACGACACCGAAATCTAATCATCTGATGGGACTTAACCCATTTAACAACAAAAACTGTGCTACAACAATGTGCAATGGATTTCTCAATTTATGATGCTTTTATGCAAATCGGCCTTGTGCAAAGGACTTGGCCCCATACTACATTGTGCTTCTTACCCCACCAATGGGAGAAGGCCGGGGATCTCTCTCTGTTTGCTGCCATGTCTTAGTGTACATGACGATTAGACCAGTCTCAGTGGATCCCTGCAATCTGCACGCTCCTATTTAAGTCGTATGTTGCCTTACTTGGAAAAGGGAATTCTTAAAACATCACTGGTAGCAGTAGCAAAACAAGCACCACAATTGACCGAATTTGAATACAGAGCCTGACTTTTATGAGCCTCAAAGCAAACAGATTGAAACGTTAAGAACAGGAGTAACCCTGACGTTTGCAAAGTAGGATCTCTCCATTCCTCTGTGTTTGATTCTGAGTCCCCCATTGAAGCTACTTGGACAACTTGAGTTGCGCTCCAAGCTTTGGAAAACGATTTTGCCTGCGTGAACTGTCAACGGAGACCCCTTTGGCTGGGATTGTAGTAGAATCCAGTGCTCGGCCGATTGGGCTCCGTCCAACCCGGGGACATTTCTCATCCCATCTTTCTCTCTCTTTTTTTTCTTTTCCCCTTCTAATGAATCCCAAACCATTGTTCAAGATTTAGCCTTCAACAGTGTTACCTAATGGCCAAAATTCAGGGGGGCCTTTATCGCGAAAAAAAAAAAGTGAGGGTTTTGTCACTGATCCATAATACAAGGGCATCTTTGTAATTTACCCAGACCATCGCTTGGCATCGTGCCGTTTATCTATTTGCCCTTTCTTTCTTTTAACATTTTGAGTGGACATAGTCACATAGAGAACGGAATACATTGCGTTAAGACCATTGCATTAACATGATGTGACGTAGAGCATCCGATACCGTGGCTTATGGAGAGAGATAAATGGATGGAGGAGTGAATGTAGGGAGTTCAAATCAGCCCCCCACAAGATTGCCCCCGTAACGTCCCACGCACATCCCTGCCGTGTATTGAAAATACTTCTCCTGATATCAACATTAGGAGATGTTCTCAGTACACGGCAGAGATATACAGTGGAACATTATGGGAAGATTGATTTGATCTCTTTGGATACCCTGGAAACAAAGTTAATATTGGCGCCTCACATGCACATTTTAGCTCATAAGTCATTGAAATAAAGTCATCCTACAACGCAGGGGTTTATTATTGTTCAACTTGTTGAAGAAAGTAAATCATACACGTAATCCTTACTAATCCAATAAAACCCAATCAAATAATTCTGAGTTGGATGAGTCTCTTTGAAGGAGATCGGCTTCAGTCACTGCAAGGCCCGTTTGAATACTGTTCGAGCAGCGTTCGAACAGCCTTTTCAGCCTTGTACCGGGAACATCTCTGTACTTTTATGCTTTTATTTCATGGGGAGATATTCCTAATGCAAGGCTATGATGGTTGTTTGAGCGGGCCTTGCAGTGACTGAATCCCATCACTCTTTGAAGTGTTATGAGTGTTGAGTCCTCTCATGAGGCCTAGGTCATCTTACAAGTTACAAGCACCTTTGCCTCTAGCTCATTTGCAAGAGTTCAGCAACTGAGGTACCAATTGAATACAATATAGAAAGGATCCAACTCGGTTACTGAGCAGATGCTCTAGCTGCACTTGATCAACCATTACCAAATGTTGACGTGGTCCTTTCAGTACTAAGCAGTCTAGGTTTCAAATATAGTCCCTTTGTTACAGCAATAAACACCAGAACTAAACCTGTTACTTTTGAAGACTTAGGGTCCATTTGGTTTGCAGTTGAAATCAGAATCGGAGTCGTTTATTCCCATTATTTGTTTGGTTCATATAAGAATGGGAATGGGAAATAGAATTAGCAAGAATGAGATTTCATTCCCAAGAAAATAGCAGGGAATAATCATTCTCTCAAATGGGGGAATGTCATTCCAAAAGGAATGAAAATGAGATTCTGATTCTACCCAAACAAACAGTTGGAATCAGGATAGATTCATTTCAATTCCAAGTCCAAACCCCTGTTCCTGTGAACCAAATAGAGCCTTACATGACCTGCTTTTGAGTCAAGACATTAGACTTGCAGAACTTACTTATACCCGGTCAGATCTTCAAACTCCCATCTGCAAATGCAGTGACAAGAAACTTCAACCAACAACAACAGAACAAGATCGATTAACAAGGTCAAGGGCAAAACTGAGGTAAAGGAAATTCCTTTAGGCTGTGTTTGGTTTGAAAGAAAAAGTAGGGAAATGTATAGGTTTTCCTTCCTTTCCTTACTTTTTCCTTCAAACCAAACATAGCCTTAGGCTCAATTTGGAAGGAGTATAAATGCAAATATGTACAGTGCAGATACAAACAAAATAATACAAAATATAATGTTTTGCACTCTATATATTTGCATTTGTACTCCTTCCAAACTGAGCCTTGGTCTCAGTTTGAGAAAAATACAAATACAAATATATACAATATAAACAGATAGAAAATAATACAAAATATAGGGTTTTTCACTTTACATATTTGTATTTATACTCCTTCCAAATTGAGCCTTAATCACAAGAACATTATAATCCCGGCAACACAGGGGAAAAGTGCAATACCAAGGCAAAGGAAATTCTTACTCCAACATGCATCAATAATTTCATGGTGGATATCAAAGATACCTTTAGCCACGCATTATCTGTCAAATCTCTGTTCACAACCTGCACATCGATATTTCACTACATTATGACTACTACTCATTCAGGACTATTCTCAAACATCTGGAATCCTGACTCAGGTGTGTCAAATCATGTTATAGTAGATCTATCAAACTTATCCATTCACTCAGAATACACAGGCTAGAAAAAGCTCAAGTCGGAGATGGTACAGGTATAGCCCATATTGTTTCTTTTCATTTTCTTTCCAATGGCAAGATACTGAATATGAATGAAATTTTACATGTCCCCTCTATTAAGAAGAACCTGTAATCTGTTTATCAATTAGCTAAAGATAATGATGTTGTGGTGGAATTTCATCGTGATTTCTTTATCATCAAGGATCGAACTACAGGGATACCACTAATCGAGGGGAGAGTAAGGATGGTTTGTGCTAGTTGGTCAATGAAAAATTCATCACCAATAAATCTCCACGCAGTTCAGCTTTTATGGGAGAGGAACACAACTTGATATTTGGCTCCACCAACTTGGTAAACCACAACATGGGGCTGGTTCACAAAGTAATAATCGGCTGGTCTTCCTATCACCTTTAATAAGTCAACGGCCCTTATTTGCAAAGTTTTAAAAACCGACCCTGGCCATTGGTTTCTAAGTTGACGATTTGATTGTGCGGTGCAAATAAATGATCCATTTTAATAAAAATAAATAAAATAAAATAAAATAAAATAGAAAATAGTCAAAAACCATTGAATGGGTCGATAGTTTGATCGCCTGGTCAGTGGGTCGCTAATCAATTCAACGGTTTTTGGCCAAAGACCAGATTTAGGGTAAAACAAAACCGGTTGTTTGGACAATTTCTGGGCTGAACAGTCCAACCATCCAGGTCAATGGCAGTTCGAAAACATTACTTATGAAGCATGTTAAAGAGGCAAGTCTCATCACCTCACTCTTATGCCATTTAATCATGTTTCAAAGTATCGATATGATATGCCCCATATTAGACATATTGTATCATATCTTTTGAAAAAGATATGGTCCAATATGCCCCATTTCTAAGTTCTGATACGATATGGCCGAAACACATATCATATCGATACTTTGAACCTTGCATTTAATTCTTCACCTCTTGAACTTATCTAATTAAACGTTTGGGGACCTGCACCCATCTCATGGTGGCTTTGGTATTATATTTTGTATAGGCTCAGTTTGGAAGAAATACAATGTAAAACCTTGTATTTTATATTATTTTGTATATATTTGCACCATATATATTTGTATTTGTACTCTTTTCCAGACTGCGCCTTATGGACGATTTCAGAAAATATGCTTAGTTATTTCCTCTTCAATGCAAAATAGACGTTCTTTCAATATTTGCTCAATTCAGAAGTGTTGTCGAATCTGATTAAAAGCCTACAATCTGATTTGGGAGGAGAGTATTAATAAACTCTCTCCAATTACCTATAAGATTTTGTCATACCTCACACACATGAACAAAACGATGCACAAGCAAGCATCCTCACACTGTGGAGACAGGACTAGCTCTATTATCTCATGTTCATCTCCCTACTAAATTTTGATTCATGCTTTCAAGACAGCAGTGCACATAATTAATTGCATACCACCCAATCTACATACCTCTCCTAAACCAATCCCACGTACTGAACCATCCAAATGCATCTCCTTCAACAATTTGAACACACTTTTCTCGCATCAAACAGCCCACTCAATCCACATACTTATGGTCTACCTGTTGTTACCCCCTCTACTACAAATACCCACCCCATGCAAACCCGTTCCAAAACTGTTATTTGGAAACCAAAAGCTTATACTATCACCAAACACCCATTGGACTCCCCACTTCCTTTTGAACCTCTCTCTTTCACCCAAGCCTCTAAGCATGCTGAGTGGCACAATGCTATGGCAGAGGAGTGCAATGCTTTGATACAAAATGGCACGTGGCAATTGGTAAGTGTTGGGATGGGTTGGGTGTGGATTGAGTATCAATCCATCCATATTGATCATCTGATCCTTTTATATATATATATATATAATGCAAAAATGTAGAAAAGTATAAAATAGAAAAATAGAAATTGCATAAAAACTAAAGAAATTATAAAAAATTTACAGAAAAAACACAAAATTGCAAAAGAATAACAAAAGTATAGGAAATGTCTAAATTGCAAAAAAAAAGGACAACAGAAGTTATGAAACATTGCAAATTATAGAAAACACTAAAAATACAAAAAAAAACAAAAAATTACAGAAAGACAAGAAAACCAAAGGTAAAAAATTGAAAATAAATAACCAAAGGTAAAAAAGCATAGGAAAATTTCAGAAATTGATAGATTTTTTTTTTAATTTGTTTAATACAAGAAAACAAAAGATAAAAACGTAGGAAATTTTTTTATAGAATTTTTTATCATTTTTTTTAAATTGATAGGACTTTTCAAAAATATATAGGAAAATGTAAGAAAGTTAGAGAAAAAATATCTGATTCTTGAGTTCTTGAGTATCCAAAAAGAAATTGAACATGCTTAATCTTGGAATAATCCTACGAACTCCACCCTCTCTTCCTTTTCGATTGATGGGGAAATCCAAATTACAAGCAGTGGATATATGTTTGTGAAACCAGATCTGCCTAGGGATGTAAATGGTATTCGAAAATCCGAATTCGTATTCGAGATTCGATATTCGATTATAAAGATTGTAACTATATAAATTATAATTATAATAAATGATGATTATAATTATATTTATATTAAATAAACATATTATTTTATCATTTTATTAAAGTACACGAATGATGGCTTTTGAAAAACTTTTTTTAATATTATTTTAATAGAAAAAGTTGAATAAGGACAAACTATTTCAGAGGCTATGATGACTTTTCGAATAAGAGGCATGTCTCATTAATTATCTTTCATTTTTTACTATTTTTTTAAATACTTTTTATGCTGGTTTCTTGAATAAGATGCATGTCTCATTAATTATCTCCCACCTGTTAGTATTATTTTACTATTTCTTATGATGATTTCTTGAATAAAAAGCATGCCGCATTAATTATCTCCCACATTTTAAATATTATTTTAATATCGGTGCTTGTCTCATTTATTACCTCCCGCTATTTGCATTTGAATCATTTTAACTTTACTATTCACTTTCTTCTTCTTCTTCGATTCAAGCCTGTGTTTCTTTTCAGTTCTTCTTCAGTTCGTGGCTGCATTTCTTTTCCGCCTTTTATGGCTTGTTACAGTTTTACAAGTTTAAACCTTTTTGATTCTTTATTATTGAATTTCATTCTCTTTCTCTCTCTATTCATTTTGTGGAGCTGAATATGGAGATCAATAATCTCTCCATTGTAGAATACACCAATAGCGATCTCTCTATGCTTGTTGCAGAGCACGCCAACATAGCAATACCAAATCGATGGCTATTATTCAAAAACTTTTTTTATTTGTATTTTCTTTTTGTTTCTCTGAGGTTGGATCAATAGAGAATGAGAAAAAATTTTGAACTGGGTTTCTTCTTATTCGTCCGGTGAAGTTGGGATAGATTGACATTAAAAAATTGTCGAATTCGAATCGAAATCGAATATTCGATTATATAAACGAATTCAAATTCGATTTAGTGTTTTCAAAAACCATCAAATATCGAATCGAATTTGAATGTTTATATTTTTAATCGGCTTCGAATTCAAATCAAGCCTGATTCGATTCGAATTCGCTCCGTTTACACCCCCTAGATCTGCCATCACCCTATCTTCAATAGAGGAAGACGATTAACACAAATCTGGGTTTGAACCAAATCTATTGTGGATCTAATCTTGAACCTGCCATTTATCACTGCAATAGCAAAAAACCTTCCGCCTTTTTGCCATAGTAGAAAGAGCAAAGAGAGATCTAGGTGACAAGCGGGGGTGAATAGAGCGGAAAACCTTCCACCTTTCTGCCATCGGCTACTGAGAACAGCGGGGGTGAAAAGCAAACTTCGAAGTTCAACGACGAAGACCTCCCCTCAACTAGGTGAACAGATACATTCGAGACTCCTAACCCATTTCTCCCTGAGTTTCGCCCCTTCCCTTGACACAACCGACCCAATGGATACCCTCAACCCAACCCCACCCTAAACCTTATGGATCATGCGACCCATAGAAAACCTTACTTCTAGAATGGGGGGGTATGGATGGATTTTTAAGAACATGGATTAGGTGGGCCAAACCCATCGCTTCCACTAAAAAGAAGGCATTGATTACAAGGAAACATTTAGCCTAACGGTGAAACCCACACCCACCATTATTAAATTGGTTCTATCTTTTGCAAAGTGCATAAATTGGACTAATTAGAATCTCAATGTTTCAATTGCCTTTCTCAATGCGACATTGCAAAAGAGGTTGACTCAACCCCAAAGCTTCATTGATCCTGACAAGCCTACTCATGTGTGTTTGCTTAAGAATACAGCGGATCATGATCTACTTATTCAGTCTTCTTCATTCAAACTCACAGGTTACTCCGACTCGGAGTGTGCTGGTGATCCTGAAGACCGCAAAACCATCACAGGTTATGCTATCTTCTTTGGGCCCAACTTGGTGCCTTGGTGTTCTAAGAAGCAAAAGGCAGAGATCACATGGGTTGAATCCCTTCTCCGTTAACTTGTGTTTTTCTCCCCTCTCCACCACTTGGTGTGACAGTCTCTTTGCCACATTTAACGTTTAATCCTATTTTTCACTCTTGAACGAAATATTTAGATATTGATTTCCATTTCGTTCGTAACAAAGTTGCCACTCGCAATCTAATTGTTCGTTATATATCAACAGTGGACCAAACAGCTGACATATTTAACAAAGGGCTCTAAAGAAACGCCTTTTTGTGTCTTAGAGACAAAGTATATATTTGATTCCATTTATGTTTATTGAGTAAGCGTTTATTGATAGTGCCACAAGGCGCTCCATCAGCGAATGCCTCATTAATTGCATTTGTGTGTATTGAAGTTTGTAAAAAACAAACTTTGGTTTCTGTGCATCTCTCCCATTTTGTTGACATGGTGCCTAATGGCGCCTATGTGTCATAAACGCCCTCGTTAATTGCTTTTCTCAGTTTTGCAGTCACACAAGTACAAAACATTTATTCAATAAACATAAATGAAACCAAACACCCTCAAAGTAAACAAGAGCACACTTAGGGCCTGTTTGGTTTGTAATAAAAGTCTGAAATTGAAATCAGAATGGGTCATTCCGAATTTCCTATTCCAACAGTTTGGTTAGGTAGAATCAGAATTCCATTCCCATTCTAATTGATTTTAATTTTCATTCCTGTTTGAACCAAACAAACTGTGGGAATAGTCGATAGACCATTTCGATTTCAATTCCACTAAGAACCAAACGGACCCTTAGTTTGTGGCGTCGTGTTGAGGAAAGAAAATGATACACGTAATCCTTTCTATTAATAATCATGATGTTGGGTTAACAAATCAGCGAGATTTGTGGGATTATGTTGTATTTTAAATTTTAAATTTAAATTCTTTTGTACATTATATATATGCACGTTGATCCATTACAAAAATTCAAGAGAAACAATTATTTCCAAATCCAAGTTCTGTGTGAACTAAGTATTTTTGTTCTGAAGTCGACCTCTCTCTCGCGAGTTTGATTTGGCCTATTCCATTTTCAAGCATCAACACATCATCACGATTGATGATCAAGCAATAACGTGTAGTAGCAAAGAATCATATCATAGCTTAGAGAGAGTGGCGATCACTGCAGCTCAAACACAATTATAGACAAATTCAAGCTTGTCAAACTCCTATCGTTTAACAAATATAAACAAATCAAACAATAATGAGTTGGCCGCGCCATAAAGAATATTGAGCCTTCAAAGCCAAATTGAGTGAAGAATCATGTAAAAGACGTCAAATATCTGTTATTATGAAGAAGAAGAAGAAGAAGAGTTAGTCGCGAATGTGAATATTAAGCCTTCTGAGCCAAATTGAGTGAAGAATCATGTGAAAGACGTCAAATCTCTGTGGCGGTCCGTTCACCACGAAATGCCTCTGCACCTGCTTTACTCTCCTCTGCATTCTTATATACTGAGTCTGCGAAATGCTCGATAGAATTGTCTTGATGTTGGGGATGTCACTGACTGCAATTTGTACTGAAAAGGAGTTCCAATTCAGAACATCACTAAATGGGGGGACGTAATGATCTGATATTAGCACTGGAACACATTCTGCGTAGATGGCCTCAACAATTCTTGGGCTAGCCACTTCATACCCACTTGGGCATAAGCAGTACTTACTCTTCTTCAACATCTCGTTGTACGACATTCCATCTGGGAGCTCATCGTAGACTTGGACATCCTTATCTCTGTCTTTCCACTCTTGTAGAAGAAGTAGTCGTATGTTCCCATGCAAACGTCCGGCAAAGAATGCAAGCAAAGGACGACGAGAGGGGGATAGACCACCCAGAAGCCCTGTGATTTCTCCGGTCCTAAGGTGAATTTCTGGGAACGATGCATCTTTCAAAGGATTGAATCCTTCTGACGTATTTGCATTGCACAAAACCCGTATGGAGTTGTCGAATAACTCACGGACGTAGGCAGATGTGCGTGGTCCCTGTAACCCAACACAATTACGTACACAAGCCTCAGCACTCTGCGATTGCCAATTTGGTAGCTCAACCTAGGCTAGCCCAGTCGCGAAAAGCCATGTTCCTGAGACTCAGCACTAAGGCTGTGTTTGGTTTGAAGGAAAAGACGGGAAAACCTATAAAAGGTTTTTACATGTTTCCCTTTTCTTTCCTTTCCCTATTCCTTCAAACTAAACATAGCCTAAAGAGAAGAGAAGTGTCCAATAAATAAATAAAAGAAAACATTTTAATTTTGATGTTCAATTGGGGTGAATTTTCTTTTTTATTTTTAGACAATTTTCTAGATTTATGCATCCCTTGTTTTGCTATTTTCGTAAAAAAACCCCTTTTTCAACCTAGAATCATAATTTTTAATATTTTTATAAATAAAAAATTAAATATAAAATAATATGTATTATATATAAAATATAATTATATACTATTTATTGATAAAATATATATTTATACAAACATATATATATACACACACTCACACAATGGATCAAACCGGTGACCCATGACTCGAAAACAAAAGTGGGTCGGTTTTTAAAACATTGGGGTGCACGTAGACAAGACACTGATGAGTCCTAGGCCAGGGCTTCAAATTTAAGCCTCTGGTTTCTAGCAGCCTAGACTTGGGCCTAGGCCAGAAAGTTGGGCCTGATCCAAGTTCTTGGGTAACAAAGCCTAGTTGATCAATTTCAATCCAAACCCAAGGCCCACCAACCCTTTATTATATTAAGCATGTCACAGTAGTTACAAGTATGGCGGTGCAAAGAATATTATTATAATTACCCAGTCATGGCAGGAAAGCATGAAATGATCTGCGCCGAGGCTTCTATTCCAGTAGGGATACTTGGCTGAAAGGATGTTTATGTAGTCGACCACCGTCCGCCCAATGGAATCAATCTCATGGGAATCAGGGACATAGAGAAACTGAACCATCATTACAACACTGAAGGGTAGGAAATAAACGTGAGCTTCATCAGGGTCTCTGGTCCGATAATGGTTTCCTGCTTTTTCCATCTCGTTAATGAACCTTCCTTCTGTTGAATATATGCTCCTGCAAGGCCCATTGTGAAACAGTGGTGGATCTCCTTCTTCATAGACAAATATTTTGAATATCTTCTCCATCTCCAAGTAACTCCTGCAAAACAAACATTAACCAATAACAGTTCTATCAGGATATGTTAAACAAGCTAGATTGATGGAATTAATTAATTGAATTAATACCGGTGAAATACAAAAGCGTTTCTATAAATTGGGCCGCGAGGAACATAATCAGGATCGTCGTCATCATGCGTTGATGTTTGGTTCCGACTCTGAGCAGATGCCATTCTTATGGAAGCACGGGCTCTAGCGAGACCTGCTTCCAGCCTCATTAATTTGCTATATCTCTTAACACCAACCTCAGAACCTCTCATCGCCAAGTCCTCTGAAGCTTCATGTTTTTTCTGTATATATCCAGGTTCATACATGTAGTTTTAAGGATTAAAATTCGGAGAAAAACAAAATATCGATCTAGCTAAATTGTGTTTTTGTTTTGAAGAACGAAAGAAAAGAAACTATACAATTAACATTGCATCTTTCTTCTTACTGATGATAGTGGAAGAAGATCCGTTTGTTTTGGGATCACACTCGGCAAAAAACCATTATCGCTGGAAGAATTAGGCAAAGCTTCTTCTCCTGCTAATGACTCATCCCTTTTCGAAGAAGAAGAAGATGGTGATGATGGGAAGACGTGAAAAGCAGAGCTCCAAGTCCACGTAGAAGACAAAGAAAGCCAAAAGGAGGTCTCGGTAGTGAGTGTACAAACAGTAATTCCCGTAAGAAGTGCAACTGAAACAAACAAAAGCCATGAAGAAAATGAAGAAACGAAAGATGAGTTGCTAGAACTACTGCAACTCCTCGTCATGGTATCATCTCTTTCCCGATCTCTGTCGAGTCACGATGTTACAAATACACGAGTAAAAGAGATGGGTTGGAAATGTAGATACATTGCTTCATTGCCAGTTATTCCTTACTCCAAATGAATATATTTCTCTTAAGATATAAGAAAATGCCTTCTTTGGTAGCCAGTTCATATAAAATGTGTATGAAGTATAAAGTATAAAGTTGGTGTGCCTTTTTGTTTAATATGCATTTGTTGCTCCACTTTCATTTCATGTGACAGACAGGCTTTGAAATTCGACTTAGCCATGGGAAATTTCTCAAATTCCTTACTCCAAATCAATCTGCCTTTAATAAGAATTTGACAATTTGTTATCCGGGTAATCCATATTAACGGACCTTTGATGCATTTGCACAAAGCTATTGTCATACATTCTCCATGTACTCTCACTTATAAGTTACAAAATTTTATAAAAAATCCCAAAATATAAACATGAGCTAGGTAGCCGTCTATCACGAAGACAGGATCTCCACTATAGCCCAAGACATCTAATCAGTTATAACAAATAACAGAAATAATAAAACAAATAGAATGGAGAATAAACTCTATGGTGCAGTACAGAAATAAAACACGTTGAAAAAAACTTCAAAGAAAAGAGTAGAAATTGAACTACCATGAAGAAGAAATCTTCATTGAATAATTAAGAGAAAATTCAATATAAAAAACTGTCTTAACCTTCCCCTAGCTATTCTTTCTATAGGCATACATACTTATGGCTCCTACAAAAAAAGTTTCCTAATCTATGAAAACACTCCATAACAGAATCTTACTAAAACTCTTCAAAAAGAAAATCTTAATTAAACAATCCTAATCTAAGAAAATACTCCATAATAGAATCCTACTAAAACTCTTCAAAATGAAACTCCTAATTGAATATAAATTCGAAATCTCGCTATGATGCTAACTTGGTAATTATGAATTAAGATAGAAACTCTACAATGGTACCAACTTGGTAAAAACGAACTAAGTTAGAAATTCTATGATAATGCTATATCGGTAAATATTTACTAAGTTGGGTTGGTGGTGCCATCTCTGCTTCTTATTTGTCTTAGAATGGTCCCAACTTGCATAGAACTTATTAGCTTCCTTCTATACTGCATCATCCTCTCCCTGTATGTACTAAGGTGGGTCTTCGAAAACCAACTCTGTAAATGTTTATTCAGTTTATATAGATTATTTTAACAATTTGTGATAGAGTACAATTGTGAGAATAGATTACATGATAAGTTTAAGAAAGATAAGATAACAAGACAACAAAAAAACTCACTAGGAGTTGTGATAAACAAAGGACTTCTAAGAGAAGTAGGATAAACTTAGAATTCTCTAAGTGTTATCCTAAGCTAGCTCTACTAGTGTTAACATGCCCCCTCAAGCTGAACAGGGTGACATGAAGCTTGGATCGAAGGAGCTCATAACGAGAGGACGACAATGGCTTGGTGAATACATCGACAATTTGGTCACTATAAGGAATATACTGGATCTGAAGTTTCTTCCAGATAGACAAGTCTCTAAGAAAATGATAATCAACCTCAACATGTTTCCTACAAGCATGAAACATAGGCTTAGCAGCCAATTAGGTAGCACTAATGTTGTCGCATTGTTGCACAAGGCAATGGGAGGTGAGACAGGATTGCCCAAATCAACAAGAAGAAACTGGATCTAAAGTACTTCAGTGATAGAATTGGCTAGTGTACAATACTTTGATTCTATACTCAAGTGAGCAATAGTATGTTTGCTTCTTGGAACTCCAAGCAATAAGATTGGGGCCAAGATAAACAAAGAATCCTCTAGTAGACTGTCTATCATCCAGGCAGCTTGCCCAATTAGCAACAGAATAACTGGTTAAACCAATTTCAAGAGAGGCATGAAATTGAATGCCAATTTCAATAGTAGCTCCGAGATATCGAAGTATCCATTTTACTGCACTCCAATGCTTATTTTTCGGACAATGTAAAAATTGGCATACCTTGTTAGCTGCAAAGGAGATGTCATGTCTCGTTAAGGTAACATATTGGAGAGCACTGACGACACTCCAATATTCAGTAGGATCAAAGAGAGGAGTACAAGAGAGATTGGATAGTTTCGGGATTGGAGACTAGTTTGGATCCATCAAGATGAGTGTGGCACGGTAGGTCAACAATATATCTTTGTTAAGATAAAAACAGGCCAATAGAAGTAAACTATGCCTTAATACCCAGAAAGTAATGCATAGTACCCAAATCTTTCAAAGGAAAAACAGTGGACAATGAAGCAAGACAATGATCAGTTGTAGTAGTAGAATTCCTAGTGAGAATAATATCATCAACGTAAATGAGCATGAATAACTTAGTACCATCATTATCATAAGTAAATAGAGAAGTATTGGCTATGGAATTCTAAAAGCCCATCTGATGGAGAGCACCACTAAGGTGAGAACACTAGGCCTAAGGGCTTGTTTTAGGCCATAAAGTGCTTTGCGAAACTTGCAAACATGGTCAGGTTGAGAGGGATCTTCAAGTCCCCTTGGTTGTCATACATAAATATCCTCATCCAATTAACCATGCAAAAATGCATTATTTATGTCCAACTGTCGAACTAGCCATTTATGAGATAGAGAAAGAGCTAGAATGGTACGAATAGTCACTGGCTTTACAACTAGACTAAATGTATTAAACAAATCCAAGCCTAGAATTTGATGAAAATCTTGAGCCACTAATCGTGCTTTGTAACAATTGAGCGTACTATTAGATTTTTTTATAAATTTTAAATCCCCACTTAGTACCAACTACATTCATATGGGGTTCATGCCATTGAGAGGATTTTGTGGCCGTTGTTGATTAAGGCATAATATTCCTTTTGCATGGCATCATGACATTGAGAGGATTTGGTGGCCTTAGTATATGGTCAGGGTTCAGTTTCTAGAGAAGTAAAGAAACAACAGCTAAAGGAAGAGGGTACCTTGAAACATGGTTAGAGCGAACTAGTAACGTGCCATCCATGGAATGAGTAACCATAGATTGGGTGCGAGCTGATGGAAGTACATTTAACGCATTATCAAGGATTTCTTGGAGATTACGATACCAAACAAGAGCAGGTTCGGATGTGCCAAAATCAGAGATAGAACTAGAATGATTGGGTTCAACAAACAATGAGGAAACAACATTAGCAATGGAGGAACTATCATTTGTTGGAGGAGAGAGAGTGATAGTAGGTCCGAATTGTAGAAAAAGAGCTCAAATAAAAGTCTCAATGGCGGGGATAGCCAACGAAGATGGAGAAGTCTTACGAACATTTAGAAATAAAGATTTGTCAAATATGATGTGCCATACCACAAATAATTTTCCAGAAGATGGATGAAAGCAATGATACCTTGTGTGAGTGTGACTGCACCCAAAAAATATACATTGCAGTGATCTGAACATAAATTTATGATTGTTGTATGGCTTGAAAAAGGGATAGCAAGCACATCTAAAACACTTCAACAAAGAATAATCTAGAGTATGCTGAAACAATATCTCATAGGGAGAACGACCAATGAGAGTGAAAGTTGGAAGTTTATTGATCAAATAATTGTTGTCTCAATCATGTCTACCCAAAAAGAGGCCAACAAAGAAAGGGTCAATTCTATGATTTGTTTGTACATTTGTTCTATTGTACTGTTCTACTCATGAGTGTGAGGAGGGTAGGTTACTCGATGAGTGATATCCTGTGAATCCAAATATTGTGACAATTTTTGAAATTCTCCTCCCTAATCAGATTAGAAGGATCGGATTTTGGCATTAAAAAAAAAAAAACTTATACATGTCTCTTAAATGTTAAGAAAATATCAAACACATCTAATTTTCAAGCCACAGGATAAATCCAAGAAATTTTTGAATAATCACCAAAAAACAAAACATGATAACAATGTCCACTATTGGATTTAATAGGGGTTGGTCCCTACACATTTGAAAAAATTAATTCTAATGGATGCTTGGACTGAAAAGAAGACAACTGTAAAGACACCCTACGACTCTTACCCATTTGATAGGACTCACAAACTGAACTACCAGACCCAACTGAACTAAAAGGAAGACCATATTTGGAAATAACCTGCCTTACGATTCAAAGTGTTGCATGTCCAAACCACAAATGCTAGCCTTGAACTGTTGTTCACTCACCAATTAATGCTTGAGGAGATGAATTTGAAATAGTAGCTAAAGACGGGAAGCAATATAGACCATCTCTACTGGCCCCTTATAATCATTCTCCTCGTATAATCCTTCGCAAAACAACAATCATAATGGAATCCAAGATACACATCATTATCTCTAGTAAATCAACTTACTAAAAGCATATTCTTGAAAATATAAGGAACATGGTAGGTATCATTTAAAGCAAATGCATATTGATTGAACTGTAAAGAAGACTTGGTATGAAGAATGTGCAAACTTGCCTATTATTGACTTTAGCTTGATCGTAACCCATATACTCTGACCGGTTCTACAAACTGTCTACATCTGGAGTCGTGTGATGTGTAACGCTTGAGTCCGAGTACCAAGTCAGGTCAAACGATTGACTCCCGTTATGTGGATTTACAAACTGATACTGAGGAGTACTCAAACCTCCATAAAATGTCATTGGATGATTAGTAATAGACTATCATTCTGAAAACCAAAGACATACCTAGCCTTGTGACACTATAGAGCATTGTGTCCACTCTTATTGCATATCTGATAGACTACACCAGGATTTTTGTTTCCACGATCACCACTAGGAAAATGATTAAACAAGAAGGGTCCTCGACCCCTACCCCTATCGTGGCTATTATTGAAGTTGGGAGCAAACTACTAAGAGGGTTTCCCTTGCTATTGAAAGCTTTTATTTTTTGTACAAGCAAAATTAGCATTAACAGACTATCAAAAACGAGATTGCTCCTTAAGCCAATTTTCATGGTTGAAAAGCAATCCAAGAATGTCTTGTATACCAAGGCTATCAATGTCAAGATGATTAGTAATAATAGTAACAACCAATTCATATTCACTACCATGACCAAATAGAATAAAAAAGAACAAGATTAGACTCTGATATTGGTTCAGAGATAGTAGATAGGCTATCTGCAATCGATCTTGCTCATTGTACATAGGCCGAGATGGATAAGGATCATTTCTTAATTCTCAACCTGGAGTGAGTGAAATAGCTCTTTGCTAATGTTCCCAGGACTCCTCACTTCTGTAGAGGTTAATAAACCTACCACTTGTGCCATGACGCCTTTAGTAAGAGAGGAGATCAACAACTTAACACGAGTTGGTCAAGATCACTCCACTTTTCAAATTCTAGATTTGGAACAAATCTAGTACCGTTCGGGTTCTGAATCTCCTGTGGTGGTGGTTTCTTCTTACCTTCTACCAACTCCATCAAATGATGATGACGAGGAATAGGTAGAAACTGTGCTCTCCACAACAAATAGTTGTCACTTTGTAACTTGATTGAGAGATAATGTATCATGTTCTGGATTGAAGGAATAGAAGAGCTTCCACTCGATAATACGGCATTGGCTACCACTTGTGCTAGATGTTGCATTACTTGCTTCTGGACTGGTTTCCATATGGCTCTATGTATTAGCTAGACAACATAATGTTCAGATTCAGAAATTTGAATGCAAGTTCCTTAGCTAAAGAATGAAGAGCCCTTCCATGACACAACACGGCCGAGCATCAGAGAAGCCCAAACTTCAAAGCCCAGCTTAGCTCCTTGACACCTGGCTGGGGTAAACGACCGTGCAATGCCTCATCCGAGCACTCCTCTCATCAACTCTGGAATTGGGGGAGTGGTGTTCGGATTCCGAAGTTAGAATTCTCGAAGTTTTGTAGCCGACGATCGAAGAACTCCTTAGCCACAACCCACATTATGCGGATGACAAGCTCCGCCAAGCACCGAGGAATACGAAGTGGACACCGCTAAACTAGGACTTCAACTTGGAGTTCCTCAACCGAGAAAGCACCCCCTGCCGCACTACACCTCAGTCGAACACTTCATTCCTCGACTTCAAAATTGGGGGAGTGGTGTTCGGGTCATGGTTGAGCTGGCCTTAGACGATACGTGGCCGCTCAATCATCGTCCGGTCACCTTGGCCACGTCAGCACGGCCCGGCCAGCTTCACAGCATACACCGACTCTGTGACCGTGACTATGCTACGCTATTACCATAGCCCTCCATCTTATCCTCTCAGCCATGTCAGCTACATGTCACACGGATAAGCTCGACCAAGGATAGGAGGGATGAAGACAACTCCACTAGGGAATAGGACTCTATCCTAAAGACCTCAGTGGTTAACCTCATCCCGGCAACCCCGAAAGCCCAATCCGACCAGGACACGGACCTCCGACTATAAAAAGGTATCTCCTACTCAAGGTAAGGGATTCAAACTTCTAGCATCCATACTGTTACTCTGCTCGAACCAGCACCCTTATTGCTCGGCCCGACCATCCACCATCTTCTACTAACTTAAGCGTCGGAGTATCTACAAGGGGATAACTCCTCGGGCCTCTCACATCCTTTCTTGATCACAGGCCTTGAAGCACGTCTCCACCCTATTGGAAAGGACTATCTGACTGCTTCCCTCGGTTCGTGCACCACCATGAATCGAGCAACATCAGATTGGCACCATCTGTGGGATATGCACAAAAAGCCTTCCCTAAAATCGCTCTCTCACCGCACAATTAAGAAGACGATCAAGATGTTGAGAAATCATTTCGAGCAATCAATAGGTTGATCCCCGTCTCGGGAATCTCGCCACCGCAGCCCTTCGCACCAAGAAACTCAACAGCCTCCAACCGCGGTCGACCCAGTGCAATTCCAGGCAATGCAAGGAAAGGTCGACAAGATCTTTTAGATGATGTAGACACTAGGTTCCGTAGCAACACCCAACCAGGTCGTTCCCCCTCACGCCCTGGCACATACGACGGATGATCCTTGCCTCGAGGACTCCAAAACGTGTCGGTCAGACAAGAAGGGAGCGCGGTCCCATCAAGGAAAGCAAGATATGGCAAGGAAGTCTGCCTCTTCCGCCTGCTCCCACAAACCAAACAATCATAGTAGGATGCATCAGACTACACGAATCCCCGGTAAAGAAAGGCTCGGCAAGTGGACACTGCCCCAAGTGGTCTCTGTCATCGAGTTGAACTTAGTAAAAGACCGCCCTACGCGGCCCAAAAAAGAGAGGGCAACGCATGTCGCGGCTCCAGACAATAGGAATGTCAAGATCCTAGAGCTCCAGCAACGTTTGGAGGAGTTGGAGTGTAGCCAAGTTCAGAGAAGCACGGCACCGCCTGTAGATCAGCCCGTGCAACCAACCGCACAGCCTATAAGAGAGCCGCCCTTCATCCAAGAGATCATGGATGAGGTGACAAATATGATGGGAATACCGATCCTACTGACCATATTGAGGCATTGAAAGCTTAGTTGATATTGCACGGATCTTCTGAGGGCCTGATGTGCAAAGCTCTCGTGGCCACCCTTAAGGGCCCAGCCCTGACATGGTATTCCTCTCTACCCCCACTGAAGGGATGAGAGATCCATCACATGGATGGCCGAACCCTTCTGGAAGGTAGGGTGAAATTTCAAAAAATTTCTCTTTCTTTCATTTGGGAATCGCATTCCCTATTTTAGAAAACTGCATTTTCAAGGATCAATCTTGAACTAAATCGGACCAGATCTGAAACCAAAAAGGGAGGAGAGGGATATACCTAATATGAAGCAGCAGTAACTCCCAATGAAGGTGTTCACACCCAAGGAGATAACCAAAACCCGCTTCCATTGAAGATGACACAGTGTGTGGTGAAGCAGGATCAGTAGGACGACTCTTCAGCAAGAACCGAATTCTTCAACAAGAATGGAGTAGAGGGCTGGTGAGCACGACTTCAGATTGCTTCTTCTACCAAGAAGCAATATCAAGAACAATTCTTGATCACTCCCACAAGTGGAGATCGAACTGGGTAGGGGCGGCAAGAACAGGGAAGAACTTTGTAGTCTGTTGTGTCTTGTCTGGTGTTTTTACATGTCCACCCTGCTCTCTTATTTATAGCCTTAAAGAAACAACCTCCTAATCTGATTAGGAGTTTCCTTATCCAAATCTTTATTTGGATCTAGACTCTTTAAGTGATAAGGATAATTCTTTATCTCATCTACCGTTCAAGATCAGCTCAATCCTAATCAAATTAGGAGTTTCTTGATCCAAATCTTTATTTGGATCTGGACTCTTTAAGTCGATAAGACTTATCCTCTTATCCTTATCTGCTGATCCAAACCCAGATTCGCCCCTATTTAATTAATCTAATTAACCCAATTTGAAATTGGGATTTAGGCCCATTAAGCTTATGTGCTCACTTAACCTCTTAACCTGCTGCCCAGTTGGCTCTCTTTGAATGGCGTGGGACCCAAACATTGATCTACACATCAGCCACATGGGTTCAGCCCAGCCTTTATTACAAGGCCTGGCCGAATTCACTATAGCAGACAGTGAACCCCTGAGTCCATCACCATGGGCTCTTAATGGGCCCAATATTTACACTAAATGATCCTTGGGTCCAGCCACCTTATGAAAACCCAAGGACTATGGGCAGATGCAAGATTAGCCCATCAGGTATTGCCCTCAATGGTCTTACACTTAACCTCTCAGCCCATAGTGATCAAACACTACCCGACAAGAAAGGATCTCTCTCTCAACTGTAAGGTACAGTGCTGCACTCTCTACTCACATGGATCCCGGGAATTAAAACCTTTTGCAAACATTTTGAAACCATAATATATATATGTATCTTTATATAAATATATTTTGCAAAAACAAATTTCAGCGGTTGAAATCAACTGCAGGCAGTTTTAGGTTTCCATCAGAGAGAGTGCATCCCCGATCATTCACTTTGTCCGACAAAGGGGCTGATCCTGTCACTATGATCACCCACTCAGATGAATTCTTGAACTGTCCCAACATACCCAGGTTTTGACCCCCTCTAAGGATCTCACTGATTGGCATATTAAAGACAGCCCAATCCGGCACCTGTTGCAGTACCATAATTGAGTCTAGGGGTCAGGTGTAACATTCCAGTTTTGCCCATCTATCTCCAAGGTCCAGGGCAATACTGGAATTTTGGTTTAGTTCAGGGCTTCAAGAAAACCCACACTGCATGTACCTTAGGTCTCACCCTGGCAACTGAGACAAGCCACCCCAATCAACTTGGCAGTACATCAGTGTCAGCCTTGGTAGGATAAATCTCCCTAGATCTATCCAACGGCTGTGAAGATTCTAAACTAACACGAGTCTCATAAGTGTCCAGTTTAAGGGTATTACACAAAAACAAACCACAATGACATGAATCAATTATGTACCTTATTTATTTACAATAAATGTCAAAAGGTACATCAATCTGATTGGAGCTAAGGGCATAACCGTCTAACACCCGCGCTCCATAGCATCGTGGGAACAGCCAAAGACCTAGTTCTAGGCACAATTTACAGCGAGCCAGAAGCACTGGAAAACTTTGGCCAGCCTTATGCAAGTGCGGCAAAGGAAGACAAAATCTCTCAGAAACTACCTAGCGAGATTCAACAAAGAAGCATTATAGGTCAGGAACCTAAATCAGTTTGTGGTTGTCACCGCCATACAGCACGGGCTCCGCCCCTCACCATTCAACTTCTCCATCTCCAAGAACCCTCCACACACGCTAGTCACTAGTCGCGCTAATGAGCCATGCCCAGAAGTACATCAACGCAGAAGAAGCCTAGGTGTAGATACGGGACGAAGAAAAAAGACCAGACAAGAAGAGAAGGGACACAGAGGAGTGGAAGTCAGAGAGATCAGATCGAGACCATAAGAGGCAGGACCGTCGGCCCGACCGCAGACCACGGATGCCCCCACCGACTTATTGAAACTTCATGACGACACCGCGATCTGAAGTTCTGGTGCAAATTCGCGACCGCAGCTATGTCCGGTGGGCCAAAAAGATGAAGACATAGGGCAATAAGAGGAACCATGACAAATATTGCAAGTTCCATAGGGACCATGGCCATGACATGGACAACTGCTTCGACCTCCACAACCACATCGAGGACCTAATCAGGCGTGGGTACCTCGGCAGATTTGTCGATAAGAACGAGAAGCCAGCATAGGAAGAACCGCGCATAGAAAATGCTCTGCCACCACCCCGAGATCCTCCTACTGGCGTGATCCATGTGATATCTTGGGGGATCTCCGTGGGAGGGGAGATCAGCTCAAGATGCAAGAAGTATGTGCAACTATGAGAGATCGGAAACCGGGGACACAAGAAGAAGCGTGACCAACCAATCACCTTCAACAACGACGATCTCCGAGGAGTCCAGACCCCTCACGACGATGCTCTAGTGATCACAACCGAGGTTGCCAACTTTGAAGTGCGGTGCATTTTAGTTGACAATGGAAACTCCACTGACGTCCTCTTCAAAGAAGCCTTTGAGAAGCTCGGTATTGACAAAGACCGCCTCACCCCCGTCAACACTCCCTTGATGGGCTTCTCCGGGGAGTCCCTCTTGCTAATCGGGTGGATAACCCTCCCCCTTTTGATCAGAGACGGTGATGTTACTACAACAGCCATGGTGGATTTCATCATGGTCTGTTGCCCCTCATCATATAACACCATCCTCGGCTAACTGAATACGGTATAGGGGTAGCATGTGGAGACTAGAGAACTGCACGACAATGCTACTTGCTCTCTTGCCGAGGACCATGCCCGATCGCGGAAACACTGATGGCTGAAGCCTATGATCTGCAAGATGAGGTGAAGACACAACGCGGCCAACCTGTTGAAGACCTCATCCAGGTGCCGCTCAATGAAGAAGACCCTGAGAAGACAGTCCAGGTTGGCTCTGTCCTGGACAACCGCCTTTGGGAAGAACTGATACAACTACTGAAAGATCATGTCAATGTATTCGCTTGGTCGGCAGGAGATATGTTAGGGATTGACCCCGAGGTTATCACCCACCGATTAAACGTTGATCCATGCTACCAATCCATCAGGCAAAAGAAGAGAAGTTTCACTACAGAACGATGGTAGGTGATCGTTGACGAGGTCCAGAAACTGCTCGACATCGGCTTCATTTGACTGGATGGCCAACGTGGTGATGGTGAAAAAGGCCAAAGGGAAGTGGAGAATATGCATTGACTTCACCAACCTAAACAAAGTCTGCCCTAAGGACAGCTTTCCCTAGCCAAGGATTGACCAGCTCATCGACGCGACGGTAGGACACAAACTCCTGAGCTTCATGGATGCTTTCTCAGGGTACAATTAGATCTAGATGCACCCAGACGACCAGGAGAAAACAACCTTCGTCATCGACCGCAGATTATATTGCTACAAGGTGATGCCTTTCGGCCTAAAAAACGCCAGTGCTACCTATTAATGGCTAGTGAACGAGGTCTTTAAGGATTAGCTCGGCCAGAACGTGGAAGCATACATGGACGACATGCTCTTGAAAAGCAGGAAGGCCAAGCATCACCTAGCTAACCTTAAAGAAGTCTTCGGCACCCTTAGGAAGTACAAGATGACGCTGAACCCGACCAAATGCGCCTTCGAGGTCGGCTCCGGCAAATTTCTAGGGTTTATGGTGACATAAAGGGGAATCGAAGCCAACCCAGAGAAAATACAGGCCATCCTCGACATGCAGTCACCTCGAACCCACAAGGAAGTGCAGCATCTCACCGATAGGATAGCCACCCTTAGAAGATTCATGTCTAAATCTACAGACCAGTGCCTGCCTTTCTTTAAATCTCTCAAGCAACCAAAGGACTTCCAATGGACTGAAGAATGCGAACGGTCTTTTCAAGATCTTAAGCAGTACATGAGCTCGCAGCCCCTCCTCACCAAACCGAGCCCGAGGGGTGAGTTGTTGCTCTACCTCTCAACTAGGGATGAGGTCGTCAACTAGGTACTAGTCAAAGAGGAAGACCAAGTATAGAGACCGATCTACTACACCAACAAAGTGCTCAGCGGCATGGAGACCCGATATTCGAATCTAGAAAAGATGACCTTGGCGCTAGTCACCTCGGCAAGGAAGCTCAAACCGTATTTCCAAGCTCACAGCATCCGGGTGCTTACCGACCAGCTCCTCAAGCAAATACTTTAAAGGCCAAAAGCATAAGGCCGCTTGATCAAATGGAGCATGGAACTGAGCGAATTTGACATAGATTACGCACCTCGGCCCCCAATCAAAGCCCAGTCTTTGCCCGACTTCATTGTAGAATGCACCTTCACTACACAGGACCCAGCCCCCAAGTTGTAGGTAACTTTCCACATGGACAGTTCATAAAACAAACAAGGCAGCGGGGCCTTCCTCATCCTCCTCGGCCCAGACAGCGCGATACTGGAGCACGCCCTCAAGTTTGAATTCAAAGCCTCCAACAACAAATCTGAGTATGGGGCTCTGATCGTTGGACTTTGACTTGCTCTAGACCTCGAAGAATAGAAGCGTTCAGTGACTCTCAGCTAGTCGTAAACTAAATCCACGGCCAGTTTGAGACACGGACACCCACAATGGTGAGTTACCTACAGAAAGTGCAGGAGGTCATCCAAAGGCTTGAACAGTTCAATATTCAGCAGATTCCCCGAGCCGAAAACATCCGAGCAGACGCCTTATCGAAGTTAGCTAGTTCATCGAAAATAGACCTAGACTAGATAGTGCGGATTAACACACTGACCCAGTCGAGCATTGCACCAATGGCCTTACTCGTCCTCCCGATACAGCACGGCCCATCCTGGATGGACCCCATTACTCAATACCACCAGGATGGCACACTTTCGGAAGATAAGGCAGAAGCCAAGAAGCTCCAGCATAGATCAGCCCGTACCTGAAATGTCTTCCCCCTGGCAAGGCCGACTATGTCCTTAGAGAAATACACGAAGGCATCTGTGGAGATCACCCTAGCGCCTGAACCCTAGCTCACAAGGCACTTCGACAAAGATACTATTGGCCGACCATGAAGCAGGATGCAGCCCAGCTCGTGCAAAAGTGTGACAGTTGTCAGCGGCACTCTAACCTTCACCATCAGCCAACAGTCCCCCTGAAGCCGATCACCAGCCCATGGGCGTTCACGCAATGGGGTATGGACATCCTCGGCCCCTTTCTCACCATGGTTGCACAGAAGAAGTTCCTCTTGGTGGTAATAGACTACTTCACGAAATGGGTGGAAGCCGAAGCACTAGCATGCATTACCGCGCACAATGCCAAAATTTTTCTAGCAGTGTATTGTCTATCGATTCGGTATTCTACGGGTCTTCTTCACAGACAACAATACGCAATTCACCGACCAAAAATTTGAAGCTCTTTGCACTGGCCTGAAGATCGACCACTGAACCACCACCATACATTGACCTCAGAGCAATGGTAGACCAAAGTAACCAACCAAACCTTATTGCACGACCTGAAAACCCGACTTGACCAGTGCCTGTGCTAGGCGTATAGGCATACTCCATGGACGGGCTACCGGAGAGACCCTTCAGCCTGACTTATGGGGCCGAAGCCATGGTACCCGTGGAAATAGGCTCACCGATCCTCTAGACCGAGTTTTACGATGAGGACCAGAACGATGAAGACCTCCGCGCAGAGTTAGACCTAGTAGAAGAAGCACGGGACCAAGCACACGTCAGGATGGTAGCACAGCAGCAGAGGATGGAAAAATATTACGACTCTGAAGTCTGAAGATGGGAGTTCAAAACAGGTGACCTCGTCCTCCACAAAGTCATTGTGCCCGTGCTAGGAGAAGGCAAGCTCAAACCAAACTGGGAATGACCATACAGAATCACTAGAGTCCTTGGACTCGGCACCTACAAACTCGAAGACCTTGATGGCCCACCAATACAAATGAGTTGGAACACTAGGAACGTCCAAATGTACTACCAATAGTTCACACTATCAATAAAGAATTTGTTCAAGCTACATGTAAATTGCCTAGCACACCGCACACACGCACCACGTACAACACATGATACACATTACGCACACATCACGCATGTCGCACAACACGTGCAGCTCGGCACACAACATTGACTCGACTGATCTTTGAATGGCCTGAGCCCGCGACGAGTAGCTTGGCAACGCATTACCGACCAAGCAAACCGCCTCAACCGTCATCGGCCTGAGCCTAAAGTGGAGAAAAACGCCCCCGCCCATCGGGGCCTAAGGTCAGTCATTAAAATTCACACATCCACAACTAACAGCCAGACCAGATCTAGCCAAGCAACGACCAGCCCCCCAAAGAGCCAAAAAAGCTCCCGAGACCGACAACTGAGTATCCCTAAAGATTGAGAGCTCGGAACATACTCCGGCCACCCAAGCCGGAGACCAAAAGGATCTCGGCCAACTCCCAACCTTGGTTTAGATAAGGCTGAGGACCAAGAATTCACGAAAAGAAGAGAAGACAAAAAGAGAAAGCAGCACACATGCCCAGAACAAAAGGCAAACATGTTTTCATTAACTTATTGAAACCAGTACATAGATTAAAGCCTGTCATACCGAGCCACTACAAAAAACGGGGCAACAACCACAAAAGGCATCAAAGGGAACTCCGTGGAAGCTCATTCCTCGGTGAGGGGATCCGTAGCTCTCATCGCTCTCATCAGCAACAAGGTTTTCATTAACTTATTGAAACCTTATTGAAACCAGTACATAGATTAAAGCCTGTCACCCGTCGCTCTCATCAGCAACAAGGTTGTCCACGATGGGCAGGGTCTCGTCGTCATACGCATCCCAAGCCTACGCGACGTTAGCCAACTCTGGGCAGTGACGCAGTGCCCTCCTCTGGAAGACGTTGAACCCCACCTTATAGGAGCTCGAGGCGTACTCGTCCATCTCTTGCCGGTATTCAACCAAGCCCTTGAACCGAGCCACCGCCGTTTCGGCAGCCTCATTCTTCACCCGCTCTCTCTCCACCTTCAGCTTGACGATCTAGTGCTTCAAGCTTCAAATGACATCCGCTTGCTCGGCTATTTGGTTCTTCAGTTCGGCCAACTCCGCTTCCAACACGGCAGTGTGCTCGCCAACCACCCAAAGCTCGACCAATTGAGCCTTTAGGTTTAACTATTCAGAGTGCTCTCTCTCATACACGCCCCGTAGATCCCGAAGACGGTCCACTAGAGCAATTGTCAAGTACACGTTCTACAGACAAGAAACGATTTCAGCACGGAGAAACTTAGTTAAAAACAACAGAAACAAGTATGAACTTACTTGAGTTGCAGCCCGGATGAGTGAGCATTCTAACGCACCGCTTCTAGTTTCCCCAACTTCCCGACTGATGGTCATGATCATGAGCCCACGGAGAAGTTGTTCTGGCACCCCAGCCATCTCAAGCCTGTCTTTGGGACGAACCATCCACCGTGGCATGTGGTAGGCCGAGCTGGTGCCTCCCACTTCCATCCGTGGAGAAGGAAGAACGGCAGCCCGATAAACTTCCAGTTCCACTACTACCACGTCTTCATCATCACCCCATTGCCAGGCCCTTTTCTGTTGACGGGATGTCCACTCGGAAGACCTCAGTGGCAAGACCACCTCCAGACGAGGCTGGGACAATGCACCCCCCCCCTTCGCCTCTACTGGTTTTCCTTCATTCAACGGGCAATCCCTTCTTCGCTAGCCATTTCCACACATGCACTGCGGAATCATAACAGAGTAAGTATAGGTTCGAAGAGAGAAGGATTTGACAAATAAACCAAAGCAACAAGACAAACCACCCTGCGCATTAGTCCGACGAGCATCAACATCTCAGAGCATGTGTATGCCACCACATCTATCTCACGGATCATACTCAGGGCCAACCTCTCCTCCCCAATAAGCCTATGCCACTTGGGCTGCTACACCTTTGTCCTCGACTTCTATAGTGCAGCCGAGAAAGGTAGGCCCCCAAGACAGTGCACAAAGAAGAACTCCTCCTTCCAGTGCTTCATAGAGGATGGGGCCCCGACCAACAGTTTGATGTTTTTCCTAGCCGAGAAATAATAGTAGCCCTGCTGGTGAAGCTTCAGCTGGAGGAGATAGCTCACCATACCCAAGGTCAACTCGATGTCACGAACGGTGCAATACAACATAAAGCCGAACAAAAATCTAAAAGAGTTCGGCATCAATTGCACCGGAAACACCCAGTACCATCCAAACACCCCAACTACCCCTTCGTCCAAGGGAAACCTTAGCCCGACTTCCAAGCTGCTCTCGTACATGCATACCTCGCCCGGCTGAGCATCCGTTGGCCTCTCGCCGACCCGTGGACACTTCATCCCAAACTCCTCGGGAATGTCATACAGGGCTCGGATCGGAGCCATGTCCCCAGGGGTCAAATGCAAGGGATGGTCACGAATCAACAGCCAGCCCGCACGGGAAGTTCTACCTCCACTCTGGAAGGACCAACCTTGGCCTCCCCGACCTCCGCAGACCTCTCCAACTTTACCGCCTCAAATTCCCCAACCTCAGACTCATAGTTTGAGCCACTAGAACTGGAAGAACCAAAAGAAGAAGAAGAGGAACGGGAAGATGGGGAAGACATCTTACCGAACTTGAAGCCGTGGAATTAGAGCAAAAGCCGAGCAACGCCAACAAGCTCTTGCCGAGCTATCTAAGCAGTTCCTCTCGCAAATGGCGAAGGTGAAATGCCCTTCCTGCCCTTCTTATAACCCTTGAAAGCGCAAATCAAAGCCAGATCAATGGTGGACATCAAGCGCCGCTCTAACGAAGCTCAGGAAGACCAATCAACGTGACTGTCACTGCACGTGCGAGGCCTTGGGAACTAAAGCGACGTTCTTGACAAGAAATGGTAAAGGCATTAACTGCACCAGTCCACCCTGAAGCGCCAGTCTGACCAAATCTATGGACCTCCACGGTCCGCCCAAGACTGCCGGTCCAACCAACCCCTTGAGTCTCCTCATTACGCCCAATGACGGACCTCGACCAAAAGAGCCCTTGTTGTATCCCAACTGAGCACTCCTCTCATCGACTCTGGAATTGGGGAAGTGGTGTTCAAATTCTGAAGTTAGAATTCTCGAAGTTCCGTAACCGATGATCGAAGAACTCCTCAGCCACAACCCACATTGCGTGGACGACAAGCTACACCAAGATCCGAGGAATATGAAGTGGACAACGCACAACTAGGACTTCAACTTGTAGTTCCTCAGTCGAGAAACAAAGCACTCTGCCGTGCTACACCTAGGCCGAGCACTTCATCCTCGACTTCAAAACCGGGGGAGTGGTGTTCGGGTCATGGTTGAGCTGTCCTTAGATGACACGTGGCCACCCAATCATCGCTCGGTCACCCCAGCCACGTTAGCATGGCCCGGCCAACTCCACGGCATACACCGACTCCGCGGCTATGACTGCGCTACACTATTACCATAGCCCCCCATCTTATCCTCTCAGCCACGTCAGCTACACGTCATGAAGATAAACACGACCAAGGATAGGAGGAGGGATGAGGACAACTCCACTGGGTATAGGGCTCTATCCCAAAGACCTCGGCGGTTAACCTTATCTCGGCAACCCCAGAAGCCTAATCCGACCAGGACACAAACCTCCGACTATAAAAAGGTATATCCCACTCAAGGTAAGGGATTCAAACTTCTAGCACCCATATTGTTACTCTGCTCGGACCAGCACCCTTATTGCTTGGCCCGACCATCCACCACCTTCTACTGACTTAAGCATTAGAGTATCTACTCGGGGATAACTCCTTGGGCCTCTGACATCCTTTCCTGATCACATGTCTTGAAGCGCAGCTCTATCCTACCACCTCAGCTCCACCCTGTTGGCAAGGACTATCTGACTACCTCTCTCAGTTAATACACCACTTCGGATCGAGTAGCATCACAGAAGAATCCTAGAAGTACTCTATCATTCGGCTATTCTAATTTATCTACTAGTTTACTTTCCTAGTTATACCAATAGTTTGTTTCTTAGTTACATTAGAAGTGCTTCTCAGACGTTTCAGATTGGTCTACCTTCAAATCCATAATATGATCCTGCTCGGCAGGCGCCACCTCACATCTTACGTACATCGGATTTGAACAACCTTTAGAATCGCTCAGAATATAATGGCTTCAACCAAATTTGTATTGCCAATGAAACAGAGGTTTGGGTTTGGCTCATGTTGGTTCTTCCTCTTTCACATATAATGGTCTTAACCCTCTATTTCATGTTCCTTTTATCACTGAAAATTTGCTCTCCATTAATCAATTCACTCTACTCTACTCTACCCTATTGCACTAGTAAGGATGATAAACCAAAAGTAGAAGCCTAGATTAATGCGTGGTATGTAGTAGGAGATAACCTTTAGAATCCAACGAAATGGCGACCATGTTAGATTGTTAGTGACGCTACGCCCAATGCTCTTGCTAAACAAGCGGCAAAAGAGAAGTCTCCTTCACCAACCTCCAATATTCTGTGAGAGCTTGTGTAGTGATTTATTCCCCCAACCCTCTCAGTTTCACCAATTTCTTCTCTCGCCCCACTTCTTTGCAACATTTTGTGTTGGGTAATACAAAATTTTGAAAAATTATACAGTCTTAGCATTTACATAAAAACACACGCTATCACAAGAAGTAAAAGTGATACCCAATATTATATTAATAACTCAAAACATTTGTAATACAAAAATACTTTCTTTGACCAACCTAAAATATTAATTACAAGTAGAAATGGGCAATAATACCTAACACAATCTAAATTACTAATGTTAGGTTGAAATGCTCTCCCTAGGGCAAGGGCAAGGAGATTTAGTTCAGCATTAAAATCCTCAGGGCGTTGCAGTTAAAAAAAAAAAAAAAAGAAAAACAAAAAAATTCCCAATGGCGGGAACTGATGAGACACATTGTAAAATTGATCTGTCGTTGTGAATCAAAGGCGCTGCCACATAGGTGCTTTATCAGCAAAGGCCTCATTATATGCATTCGTATGTATCGATGTTTGTAAAAGTAAACATTGATTTCTGTGCGCCTCTTTGAAATGAATAGTCATTTATTGGCACTTTGCTGATGTAATGTCTAATGATGCTTATGTGTCATAAACACCCTCTTAATTATTTTTGTCGGTTTCATAGCCACACAAGTAGAAAATGTTTATTCAATAAACATAAACGAAACCAAACACCCTCTAAATGAGATAAGATTTAGATAAGAAATGAAAAAAAAAAATGATATGATACAGCACGCCTTGCGCTACATAATTATATCTACAGAAAGGCTATGATTGCCATCTAACTAATTATATGACAGCCTAAAAACTTTCCATCAACTGATCTTAACATCACAAAGTATGGAAGATTTGAACGGCGTTAGAATGTCTTACTCCTACTCCACAACACACCATAGCAGCACATCTTTAATGGTATTTATTCAATATACCACTTTGGGAAGGTCCAAGTGGATGATGGTAGTTACATGATATGAATCAAGGTCTTTTCGTAAAAAACAACAATTTTCTAAATCGCTGGAGGTATGTAATTCTTATCAATGTTTTAAAAGACAATCCAGAACCGGAATCGTTATAGCCACCGATTTTTGGTCAATGGTTCGATCATCTGATTCGAATAGATAATATGTTTTGACAAAAAATTAAAAAATTTAAAATAAAATGGCCAAAAACTGTTGAACGGGTCAACGGTATGACCACCCGAGTCAACAGGTCGTTGACCGATTCAATAGATTTTTTGCCAGAGACCGTGTTTGGGGTAAAACAGAACCTATTGCAAAGATAGTTCTCAGGCCGAACGGTCCAACCGCCTAGGTCAATGATGGTTCGAAAACCATGATTCTTATCTTAATAGTTGTAGATTTTTAATTGGAGAGAACAACTAAGTAAGGGTGGAAACAAATTGAGTCTTTCACAAGTTATTTGAATTTACTTAGACTTGTTCACAAGCTGGGCTTCGGGCCAAACTTTACAATGTCTCAAGCTTGGGCTTCAAATCGGGCCCATTAGAATTTTGACAAAAGCCAAGCTCAAGCCCGGCGGCCCATGAACAGGTCTAAATTTAGTTCATGAAAAGCTCGATTCAGCTTGGCCTAAATCGAGCTGAGCTCGAGTCTAATATAACTTGGCTTGTTAAGGCTTGTGAGTCTAGTCAAGCTATATATATATATATATATACTAGGTTTTTATAATTCTCAAATTTTTTATATGTAAAATAAAAATATTATTTTTTTATATTTATAATTTTTTTTTTAATTTTATAGGAAGCTTGGCTCACATTTGAACTTGCACTTACCAACTTTTGAGTCAAGCCAAACTCGAGCTCAAACCAAGCTCAAACTCGATCCTCATGACTTTTTGGTATGGTCGAACTTGAATAGACAAATATTCAGCTAGCTCGGCTCAAATATATTATATTTTGAAGCCTTATCTACAAGTTATACTATTAAAATTCAGAGTCATGCATTCATTAATATATGTTAAAACCTCATATGTTCTTAGTTTTCATTGGTTTATATTTCATAAAGTGCATACTCATGTTTTATAAAGTATATTTATAATCCATACTTTAACAACATTAACTATGATATATCAGTTTGTCTTTTTGTTGTCTACTGCAATTGATACTTAGTAGATTTTTTCTTTACAAAAAATTAAACACCAATTACAAATTAGAACTTAAGTATATATACATTTCCCCAAAAAGAACTTAAATATTTACCTCCGGAAATTTGATGGCCATATACATGCACAAACTGTGAAATTTGATGGCCGTATACATCCACTCCTGAAATTTGTTTTACAGAATTATAGTTCCTTGTTGAAAAAAGGGCGTGGTTATATTCGAAAACCATACCACCACTTCTTAAAAATGAAAATATAGGTAATGAACCACAGAACCGGGGCTCGGATCTGCTACACACAAGTTGTTTCCACACACCTACCCACCCACGTGTAATTACAGCTACACATTGGGAATATCTCCATTATCATTCATGGGGAGATATTTCCAATACACAGTGGTGGTGTTCGATGGATATGAATATTGGAACAATTTGTGGGTAGCAGATCTGGAGTGTATGAACCATCAAAAATGCATTTTGGAGTCCAAATCTCCTCCAACGTTCCAACATGATGTATTTGCACATCTCATACATGTATGATGGGTATCAATCTTGTGGTGAGATATATATCATGTTGGAATAGTGTTAGGAACAGTTTTAAGTTGGGGATAGTTGTGCTTTTGCCTTTTTGAACTCAATAACACATTGTCATCACACATAAAGAAGCAACTCATCTATCACCATTCAACTTTGACACACAGCAGCACTTCAAAAGGCCATCTTCCATAATGTTCAAAAAAATGATGTTAGTTCTAGAACCAGCAACAAAATAAAAACATAGAACGCTGGTTGCTGGTTGTGTTGATGAACTAGGTGGAACACCAACACAGCCACAAATATAACACCCACTACCCACTAATAGAAATACCAATCCAGTCTAACACACAAAAAGAAAAAAGAAAAAAATCCATAAAAGAATCCAAAAAGCCAGCTAACCCCAAAGAACAAGGAACAGTATTCACCCCTTTCCGAAAATTGATCATAAGCGGAGTAGCAACTTTCTCATCTGAGCCGATCTCAATATCATGAGACTGTGAAGTTCTTCAAGATGAGTAATGTAATCATTCACATTTCTGCTCGATTCTCCAGACATGTATGTTTCAAAACTTCTTCTCAGCATTTCTAAGGTACTTCTCCTAACATCATAATCCATTCTTCCAAACATTTCAACAGATTCAACAAAATACCCATCAAATATCCTTCTAACTTCACTCCCACCTCTGATGGTTGATGCAACCATATGACCGAGAGAATTGTTTATAATAGCGACAACATCTGCACAAGGAAAATTAACTTGAAAAGAAGAATGCCATTGAAATTGGAGTGGACCGAGTGGGGCTGCTTGGACTTTGGTTGGGCAATAGGTATAGGTAGGGGTCAATGCTAATTGAGTTGCAGCCCTCTTCAACCTGTGTGAGATTGCAAACTTAAAGGTTCTACAGTCGCCTAAATGGAAAGGCTCATCACATCTTGTCCCATTTCCTCTCTTATTATTGTAACCAGGATAGTCATCTTGCTTAAACTCAACACACTCAATCAATGCCAAAGAATGTCGTGAACCAAGTTGTTCAAGATTCCAATGGCAATATGGAGCCTTGGTTTTGTGATTGACATGAATTTCCCCGTAGGGCCGAAGCATACTACTTGCATTTCTGAAAAAACCCTGTACCAAACTCCTATGCAGACTGTACACATTACAGAGAAAGGTTAGCACTCAGTAGAACATGATTTCAGAAACTAAAGAGGTGGGTCACAAAAGGCTTATTCTTCCTCAACTTGATAGATGGTTTGTGAAAATCCCATGCGAATTCAATCAAGTCTCGTCCCAAATCCCAACTACATGAATCTCTCTCTCTCTCTCTCTCTCTCTCTCTCTCTCTCTCTGTTCCTTCTCTGGGCTTTAGAAGGCAGATTAGGCAGTGGACTGGTCGGCTATGGTGCTTCTCACTTTGTGTTAAAAATGAGCAGTTGTAAATAATATACTAACATAAAAGAAAATCTGTGACAGATCATGTAAATCAAACAAGAGACAAGCATATTCATGGAATAAACGTTGAGACGGTAGAAGTTACAAATGACGCTTACTTGATAAGTTGGATATCCTCCTCCTTTCCATGGAAACCTGCATGAGGAAAGTTAAAGATAATCCTATCGAATTTCCTCATTCGCAAATCTGTATGAAATTTCATTCGGGTCGCATCCACTCCATGCAAAAGAGTTGCTCCCAGCTTCTCCAACTGTTCCAAATTTGATTTCGCGTCTTTGTACTTCTTAACCAATGTGCCTGGTTGAGAGGAGAGTTTACACGATGTCCCGTAAGAACTTCACTCAAAACAGGTGAAGCACCATAGTTGATTGATAAACCTTTTAATTTTACTAAATGCACACTCAACCATTTTCAATAAAAGAAAATGATAGAACCTCCATTACTTTTACTCACATCCCAACGCATTGTTAAATAGTAAGAAATTGAACTAAACAATCAATGAAAAGCCCATCCAAATCGTCAATAACCAATAGTTCACTCGTTGATTTTCCTTAACTGGGAAAATGGTTTAGATAGATATTCGAATGAAAAAATTAAAAATCCCCAGAAACGTTCGAGGGGTTTTCTTTTCCAAGTCATCCACCAATACGAAGACGATAGGTTGTTACAAGAAAAGCAATTACAACAAATGAAAAACAGAGAAAGGGAAAAGAAGGAAAGAGATGTGATAATGGTTTCGATCACCAGTGGCAGAAAACTGAAGTGAAATTATAATATTGAATGTTAAATATGAAAATGTCTAATTAATAAAAGAAAACAATTAATCTATCGTTACAAAAGCCAGAAATGCAAAAACGTTGATCGGATGCGAAAGTTTGGTCACCATTAATATTACCAGATTGACAGTAGATGGATATGTAACAATGATAGAGTGCGACATTCATTTCATTCACAGATATACATGCGACTACAAACTTCTCCTGGAATGATATGAGAATGATATTTTTCGTGCAGGCGAAGGAGAGACAGAGAGAGAAAGAGAGAATGATATTTTTCGTGCAGGCGAAGGCGAGAGAGAGAGAGAGAGAGAGAGGGGGAGAGAGAGAACATACCATAGGTATCGAGAGAAGAAGCGACGATGTTAGACGCAGAACCAAAAGATCGCGCCAAACTCGAGGAAAAAGAGAAGTCTCCCTCACCAACTAAGAGGATTTGATGAAACGACGAGTAATATTTAACCCAGACCACTGTTTCTTCAATTTCCCCTGCTCCATCTTGATTCACCGCCATTAAATTTTTCATTTTGCTTTCTACTCTACTCTGAGACTCTCAACCTCTCACAGCTCCATTCATTCAGAGGAAACGAGTCGAAAAAGAGAGCGCGGTTTGTTTGGAGTGCGTCGATGTCAAATCTTATAGGGTAGTGGGTAGAGGCTAGTGGGAAGCGAATTCAATTCTAATACAAGGGCCCCTGAGATTCTTCCGAATTACAAATATGCCATTAGCGTAGATCATGTTCACGATCTGATCATGTCGTCTTCCTACTCCTACAGTCTGAACTCCCTCTCGCCACTCCCCTCCCCACCCCCACGGAGAGAGCAAAGAAATTGAATCGTCAACCGCAATCTCGATAGCAATTTTCACTTTTCATTGAGAGCGTTACTAATAACAAATAAGGAATCATGGGAGATTGGAGTTAGAAATAAGAATGAATGGTCTCAGACTTTTTATAAGATTTCCATCTTTGTTAAAGAAGACTTATGACCGACACGCGACCCCATCAGACATCAGGTCATCAGCGAGAGAAGAAACAGCCTTGATCTTTGATCTTTCTTCAAATAGCTTCCTATAGTCTTATGAGTTGTGTCAGTCAACCTCAACCATGTTTCTTTGAGGTACAAGCAAAGTCACCTCAAGTCTCAACACAGACAACCACGACCTAAGACCTTTCACCTTTTCGCACTGGGAAGATGTATATTATATTTTTTAAAATTCTTTGTCAACATTTCCCTTAAATTCATCACGACTTTTCAAAATGTCTAAAACTCACAATGTGAGTAAAATTTTATTTTTCCAAAACTCACCTTCCGTTGGTACACCATTAATACTTCTTAATAGAGGTGTCCATGTCAGCATAAATAACAATTTTCGTGTTCAAATTACCCTTGAATAGCCAGTTAGAGGAAAATTGGTCTTTTTTTGTTTTCAATTTTTTTTTTTGCATTTTTAGTATTTTGTTATAATTTTTAATGTTTTTTTATAATTTCTGTTTTTTTTTTATTTTCTATTTTCTACAATCTATAAATTTTCCTGTACGTTTTGTTATTTGTTTGTAATTTCTGTGTTTTCTATAATTTTTGGTGTTTTTTCTACAATTTTTTTTTATTTTGTTTCTCAATTTCTATAGTTTCTATAATTTGAAAATATTTTTTTATATTTTTTATAATTTCTATGTTTTTATGTATTTTATATTTGAAAATACTTTTTGAAATTTTCATTTTTTCATGTCTAAATATTAAAATGGTAATATATTAACACCCATTAGTTTGTTTAACGTCAAGTTAGTGATATGGTGAGTTTTAGACATTTTGAAAAGTTGTGAGTTTAAGAGAAATGCTGAAAAATCATGGTGAGTTTTGGACAATTTCCCTTATATTAATATATACACCAAGCAACCAATAAGATAAGTATAATGAATGTATTAATGACATGCACATCTGATGTACATGTATAGAAGATTAACCAAAAAAATGGTTTTTCTATTGATAAAAAAATAAAATCTAGAAGATTAACCAAAAAATTTAAACTTGGTCATATGAAATAATTCTAATATTTTAACAATTACGCATTTTCTATCCATGGAAATGAGGGATTGTACATATCTCCCCATAAAAACAAAAAGTATGTTAAATTTATAGGAAAATGGTGTGAGACCCAATTAGTTACACCTTTGACCTCGTCGGACTACTGCAAAGAAACTTTTAAGGTTTTCTGTGGAGCCTACTTCCTCGTTGGGTGATCACTATATGATCTAGACCGCTACCTAAACTGCATCGAACTAGATAAAAATTGGCGGTTAGCTCTGGTTTGGCCTTAAAACGGTATAGTTTAATTTTAAAAATCAAATCAAATCGTAAATCTGAATTATAATGTATAGGATTTTTTTCTCTAGTGAGTCTTGAATTTTGGATTATTAGTTATGTGTATCACATGACATTACGTGCGACTTAAGACTTATGAAAATGTCAAAATTGCCCTTAGAAATACAATATTGTTTATCATCTTCTTGCTCAAGAAGATAAAACAAACCCAAGCTCTCTCTCACAAACACCAAAACCCGCCTACAAAAAGCAAAGAATTTTGGGACACCAAAGTTATCAAAACTCAAGCCCCTTGTTGATCAAAATGATTAACAGTCCCCAAAGACCATTTTCCTTCGGAAGGTGGATCGAAATTTCTATCCAGTCCCCACCGTCCAAATATAGAAAAGAAAGCCATTAGAAATTTGCATACAATGATCATTTCTGATTCAATGAATATGTTTGATAATTTTTATTTAAAGTAACATTAACTGTTTCTAGCATATAAGGGTAACTTTTTGCCCTTCATATCAATAAAATAATATTTTCATATAATAACCAAAACGGAATAGCTTTTTTGGGAAAATATCAAACAAGGGCAGTGGGCACTGTTGCTCGTCTTCCTCCTCTATCTTTGTTTTCATGCAAATGGAACTTTTAAAGAACGATGAGAGAAAACAAGAATCCTGGTGATAAATTGTTGAGTTTTTCTCACGTGTACAGTCGGAAAAAACGACAGCTCGTATTTCCAGTAGGACTCCAACAACCTTTGCAATACAAATGATAACGAGCAGCAAAAAAAATCTTTTTCCAGCATCATATTTCCGACAGCTCATTGGATTGTAGAATGACCGGTAGCTCATTGCAATTCAACCTTTCCGTTATGTGAGTAGTAAGGCAGGTAAAGGGGTTCTTCTCTCGTTCTCTTTTGCAGCTTGATCACAAGTTTCTCACGAGTCCGTTTGCCAAAGTTCTTTGGGTTTCTAGTTAAAGTTCTGATCGCATGAATACAAAAGAGGAGGAAGACAAGCAACAGTACCCAATGCCTTTATTTGATATTTTTTTCAAAAAAGCTATCTCATTTTGGTTATTATATAAAAAAATGTTATTTTTATTGGCTAGAAGCCCTAACATCAATCATCTATTAGAGTCGACATTTTAAAAGTAAAAACAACCCATTAGAGAAAGGCTACAAAAGCAAAGCCAAAACAACATGCCTATAGCCTTTCTCTCACAAAACCCACAAGACAACACAAACTTACTAAGCTATTAAAGTACTAACATCTTCCTACAGCTACTAAACTATTACTACAACTAGTCTATATACTTAAAGAATTGGGAGGGTGTACGACAACATTGTGAGGTTGACACATATTTTTTGTTCTCTAAATTATTGGCACATGTTTCTCTCTCTCTCTCTCCCTTCTTTTCTTTTTCTCTTTTTTCTCCCACCTCTCTTTGTCTGGAAAATTATAAGAATGCCACATATAAAACAAACATCCTTATATAATTGCCTCTATAATATTCAAAAATTATAATAATGTCACATATAAGATAAATCTCCTTATATAATTGACTAAAGGGCATTTGAAAATTACAATAGTGCTACATACAATTATTTACGATTATGACATCCTATAAATAAAACGCCATTCCTCTTCTTTTTCAACTTTTTCTCTCTCTTCCTATTTTCTATTTTAACTTTTATTTATTCATTTATTTATTTTATTATTACTATCTAAACATTTATTTATTTAATAAAATTAAATAAATTATTTATTATAATAAAATAAATTGGTAGAATAAAAGAGATGTGACATTAAGAGATAGATTTCAATAAACATTTATTTATTTATTTTACTAAATTATTTATATATTTAGAAATAATTTACTAACAAATTATTCTCTCCCCTTGAGCCCAATATTTAGTGTTGTCAACAAGTATGGTTCGAGATAGCCTATACCAGTCCCACCCCAATAGACTTTTATTTATTTATTTATTTTATTTAAGAAAAACTAGGGTTGAACCAATGGGTTGGGTCTATCCTAATGGAGCTAAATTGACTAAACATAATTATAATAGTTTTGGTTCCATGATTTTGTCTTGATTAATTGTTGGATTGGTTCTCATTCTTACTTGTCTAGAATTGATTCTGGTCTGAAACCAAACATTTTATGAAATATATAACTTTTTATCTTTCTTGTATTTTTTACGGAAAAGAAAGGACAGGCCCAATGCATATTTCTAAATTCCACTACAGATCTATAAACATTCAAAATGTCAAAAACCCCCACTCTATACACCAATGTTTGCCCGTGAATTGGCATCAATTCCGAGTTGGCACCTACCCCAATTGTACTTTGGGCCTAAAAATTCTGACCCTGGGTTGAACCGTCATTCTCCCTATTTTTTATCATGTTTCATGTTTGAAATAGTAAATTGGGTAAATAATAAATAAGATAATATTAGTTAAAAATGTTTAACTTAATAACATAAAAATAAATTAGTATTATTTTGACTATTGTTTTCAATATAATGAGGTATATGATTTGATCCCAATTAAATAATCGGTTCAAGACTGGTACTATGTGATTGTTTATTATTCATAATAATAGTTATAGTTATTTTATTTTAAAAAATATAACCTAATTTATTATTGTATCTCCCATGGTTTTTAAACCGCTGTTGACCCGGACGGTCAGACCCTTTGGCCCAGGAAGTGTTCAGGCAACCAATTCCGTTTTACCCCAAACCTGGTCCCTGGCAAAAAACCATTGAATCAATTAATGACCCGTTGACCCGGGTGGTCGAACTGTCGATTTGTCGATCCATTCAACGGTTTTTGGTCGTGCGTGTACGAGCACAATTTAGAGGGTGGCCTTAGGTTCCCTTTAGATAAAGGGCTAATGTAGATATTGGCTGAGCATAGGGTGTTTTCAATCCAATTAGTGTTAAACTCGTTTTGGTATTTGATAGGTTTATTGTGCTTTTGTACCATCCATGACCTGCCAATGACTTTCCCTTTGCTCCATACCCTCATATTCCTAAAGAAGTATGGGTAATCAGGGTTTTACAACTTCTCGGCTTGGCAAAACTTGAAGATACTTGAGGGGGCTTAATCTTCCATCCACAAGTGGAAGGGTAAGTGTTTCTTCATGAGTCATGATGACGGGATGGCCTCTTGGATTGAAACTGCTAACTCTAAAGACCAAAGTGAAAGCGCCCAAGCCCAAGACTTTGAATGACGAGGAAAGGGAGGCCTTAGGTAGGATGGCCAGTCTTTGGATTAATGTGATGGAGTATACGTCTGAGGCTCAGTTGATTAGTTTCTAACTATGTCTAGCTCAACCTGGTATGGAATCGTTGCACCATTGTCTTATTGTTTTCTTGCTTCTTTAAGTATATTGATCGATTGTTCTTTCTTTATTTTGCAAATTTATATATGTTATCTACTGGATATCATTCGAAGTTGAACGAGGAATAAGAGAGGGAAAGGGCCAAGATGGCAAATATCTAATGTCTCCAGAACACCCAAAACTGGAAGAAGACCATGATTGGTCCTAAGGGCGCATCCATGGCTATAATCGATGGAGTTGGGGGTTCAAGCATTGTACCACCTTGGCCCCCCAAAGTGTCTATACAAGGTTGTGGAGATTGAGTTCGACAGGGGAAGGAGGTGAGGCCCTTTCCTTATCCCATGCTAGTACCTAAGACTCAGGCTATGTAAGTGGGAGAGACCATAGCTTGGCATTCGAACTATAAGGTTAGGGCCACTAACATGCTCGAAGTGGAGTGGGATCCCAAAGTGCTCGCCCAGGAGATCAAGCTTCCATAGGTCACCAAGGAGATGGGGGAGTAAACTTGCAATGCAGTCGAAAGCGTAGTGATATCAAGGCGGTCAATAGGAAATTTAATTTTATTGTGAAATTCTAACTTCATACTTCGACTTGTCTAACTTGTTTTGGCTATGCAGCACACTTGCTTGGTCGTCCACCTAGTGAACCAGATCTAAGGGATGTCCTAGTTCATCAAGACCGTGGACGGGAAGGCAAAGGCTATCAAGGCTTAGTTGGAGGAGGAGACAACCAAGGATAAGGCCAAGGAGAGGTAGTGTCTCCATCGTGTTAGCAAGTTGAAAAAAAAAGTTGGCCAAGGTCACTTCGATGGTAAAGGAGTCCAAGGCAAGAACTCACAAAGCAGAGGAGGCAAGGACCTCAGATCAATACTAGCAGGAGTTAGATGATTTTGACATCGAGTCTATGTTTTTAGGTTTAAGTGCTACCAAAAGAGAGTGGTTGAGGTGGTCCTTAGCTTCCCGCTTCTAGATCAGCCACCGTGGGCCCATGAAGGTAACCAAACTGAAGAGTAGGAGATCACCTTGCAGACCGAGGTCAACGAGTAGACAAATGCAAACAACCCTCCAATCGGCCACTAATCGTGTTTTTTGTTTTTTTTTCCACTGTGCTCCCCCTTTTTTGTAAGTTGTAGGTCTTGGTTAAGCCGAGTTGAAAAAGGGTGTGCATAACTTTCAAACTTAATAAATATTTTTTTCACATGCTTTTGGCTTCAGTTTTGGATCCCTCTATTTTCTTCATGCTTATTTAATGTATTTGTCTATACATGGTATGGCCTTTGGTTTTGTGGAACCAAGGTCTTTTACTTGTGACTAGGCTCTAATGAAGCCAAGGTCTTTCACTTTGCTGCCCAAGTGTTGTTTGAGGTACGGTGGTCGAAGCACTTTCGAGCTCCCACCCCACATGATTAATCCAAGTGAGTGAGCTTGGTTGTGTTTGGTCATTTGAGAACCCGTTAGGGAGATCCTCGATGGGTGGGCCATGGTCCTTGGCCAGCTTTGCTCCCCATGGCACCAGGTTGGGGGGGGCAATCATGGGTTCTTGGTGGATCGAGGCCGTTCGAACACCATGTAGGGTAGTCTACATTGGTCATCCTCTTTTCATAGGTGGTAGGGATGCCATATCCACCATGCCCAAACCCAAGTAGGGCAACATTCCAAGTGGTAGGCATAAGCCGTTAGTGCTAAGTTGGGTTGATGCATAAGGTGCTCAGTGTGTGCAGTCGTAAGTACTCAACAATATTGTGCATGAGAGACACATTATAGAAATTTACTTCATTGCTAATAATGAGGTTACATAAACTTCAACCATTGGTCAACTTGGCACCATTTATTGGTAATACATTCTCAAGTTAGCGGAGTTCCAACTCTGAGATATGGTATTGCCACTAAGGACCTCTAATTTATAGGAGCTTGGCCCAAGTACCATGCTGATTCTATACAGTCCCACCTAGTTTTGTTCATGCCTACTGACACCTAGTTCTAGCACAATGGCCTTGCGAAGCATGATGTCTCTATTTTGAATTGTCTGTAGAGGACCCGAGCATTATAGTACTTGGTCGTTCTCTACTGGTAAGCGGCCATCTTGATGTGGGCTTAGTCATGAGTTTCCTTTAGGAGGTCAAGCTCGGATTGGAGGTTTTTTCTATTTTTGGCTTCGCTATAGAACTTAGTCCGAAGTGTTGGTGATCCAACTTCTACAATAATCACTATCTCGACCCCAAATGTGAGATTAAAGGGAGTTTCCCCAATCATGGTTCTTGAAGTGGTTTGATATGCCTAGAGGATGTTGGGTAGCTCTTCAACCCATCTTCCCTTGGCTCGATCTAGATATGTCTTTGGTCCATGCAAGATAGTACGGTTGGTGACTTCGGTTTAGCCATTGTTGTATGGGTAGTGGACCATGGTAGTGTAATGGTCGATGCTAAGTTTTACATAATATTCCTTGAACTTCTTATCTGTGAACTAGGTTTTGTCGCCTGCTATTAGTATTTTGGGGGATGACAAAATGGTAGATGATGGATCTCCACATAAAGCCTCATGTATTTTGAGTTGTTATCCACGCTAAGGGTTCGGCCTCGACTCACTTTGTGAAATAGTTGATGGCAGTGATGAGGAATTTCTTTTGAGCGGTCACAAGAGAGAAGGTGCCAAGGATGTCTATCCCCATTGGGCACATGGCCATGGACTACTAATTGGTGTTAAGGGGACCGCTTGGAGTGAATTAGAATGCCTTCAACAATGGTCACACTTCTATATGAGTTGCGTGGCGCTTTGTTTAACCAGAAGTACCCCTATCGGAGACCCTTATGAGCTAAAGTCCAAGCTCCAGGATGATCACCACATATTCCTCAAGTATTTCCCATTGCACATAGTCAGCCTTGTTGAGGGAAACACTTCAAGTAAAGAAGAATGTGCAAACTTCGGTATAGGTTTCCCCTAATGATGCAATATCGATCTACTTAATGTATCACCTTATTAGTTTCAAGTTGTTCATCTGGGAGAGTGTTAACTTTGAGATAGTGGAAGATGGAACTTTTCCAAGACAATTGGGACTGTATTAGGAAGGTCATCAGTGCCACCTTGGTGATGCTGGAGCAAGCCAGAGTGTCGATCTAGACAATCCCTCCTAAGGTTGGTTTTAACAGTGCATCGGCTCATACATTCTTGGCTTGAGGGATTTGGTGTTTGAAAAAGTGTTATAGTGTGAATATGAGCTCTCAAACCTTCTTCAAGTAGCTTTCCATGGTGGGTTCTTAGGCTTCAAATTCACCACTTACTTGGTTCACCACAAGTTGGGAATCACTGAAGGATTCGATGCGCTTTGTGCTGACTTCTTGAGCCAGACAAAGCCCGATAATGAGTTCTTCGTACTCCTCTTCATTGATGAAAGCCTTGAAATCAAATTTAAGGGCATAATCCAGGGTGATGTTGTTTGGTTCAAGGAGGTGACCAACACCGCTTCCTTTCTAATCGAGGAGCCATCAAAATGAAGAGTCTAGGTGGAGGCTTCCACGACCAGATCTAGGATAGAGAAGATGCACTCTGTGGTGAAGTCAGCTAGGACCTAGGCTTTGATGGCCGGTTAAGGTGTCTATTTGAGGTCGAACTCACTAAGTGAAAGAATGGTAGGATCCATCGTATGGACGCCAAAAAGGTTGCGGAATGGATGGGCGAATTTCAAAAATTTCCTACCTTCTTCCAACTGGGAATTATATTCCCTAAATTTAGAATACAATATTCAAGGATCCTACTTGAACCATAACCGAACCAGATCTGAACCAAAAGATAAGGGAGGAATTATACCTGATCCAGAGAAATAGTATCTCCCAAAGTTGGTGTTCATGCCCAAAGAAGACACCAATAACCGCCCTTGCTAAAGATGACACAACAATCTGTAGAACGGTACCGGCAGAGTGCGTCCTACACACTGAATCCTTCACAAGAATCCTCTGGAAACACTGAGCACCAAATCTTTTCAGTTCCTTCTACAAAATTGATATCAAGAACTGATTTCTTGATTTCTTTTCTCAAAGATCGAATCTTTTCAGAGAATGGCGACAGTTGGAGGAGAACTCCTGAGATGAAGATGGCGAATGCTGCTTCTCTTCTCTCTGGAGTGTATGAGATCCTATCTCAATTCGCAGGAAGATTTTCTTGCTCAAAACCCTAGATTCGAATTCTGTTAATTCTCTTAGGATTTCTCCTCTTTTTTTTTTTATTAAGAAATCTCCTAATCCTATTAGGAGTTATCCCAATCCAAATCAGCATCTGGATAGGGGATGATCTTAATCCTATCTGTAGATTAGGTTAGCTTGCTCTTGATCTTATAAAGAGATTACCATATTCAAATCTGATTCGAATTTGGTTTCCTGGAGTGGATTAGGTTAAAGGCCCAATCCTTTTGCTAACCTTAATCTCAGATCCGCCCCATAAGTGGGTGGTCATATCAGCCTAGTTCGAAATGGGCTTTTGGTCCATTAATTAATCAGTGCTCAATTGGTTTCCAATCTGTCGCTCAGTTGGGCTTCTTTGTATGGCGTGGGACCCAAGCATTGATCTACACACCAGCCACATGGGTTCGGCTCAGCCTTTATTACAAGGCCTAGCCGAATTCACTGAGAAGCCCAGTGAACCCCTGAGCCCATCACATGGACCCTATGGGCCCAACACTTACACTAAGTGGTCCCTAAGCCAAGCCATCTTATAAAAACCCAGGGACTGTGGGCAGGTGCAAGATTAGCCCATTAGGCATTATCCTAAATGGCCTTACACTTAACCTCTCAGCCCATAATGATCAAGCACTACTCGACAAGAGATGACCTTTCCCTCGGCTGCAAGGAACAGAGTTGTACTCTCTTCTCACATGGATCCCGGGAATTAAAACCATTTGCAAACAACTTGAAAACGAAATTACCTATATATCATATATATTAATTTTGTAAAACAAAATTCCAACGATTGAAATCAACTACCGGCAGTTTGGTTTCCATCAAAGAGAGTGCATTCCCGATCATTACCTTTGTCCGACAAAGGGACTGATCCTGTCACTATGATCACCCACTCAGATGAATTCTCAGACTGTCCCAACATACCCAGGTTTTGACCCCCGCCAAGGATCTCACTGATTGGCATATCAAAGACAGCCCAATCTGACACCTAGTGAAGTATCATAATCGAGTCTAGGGGTCAGGTGTAACTTTCCAGTTTTGCCCATCTGTCTCTAAGGTCCAGGGCAATACTGGAAATCTAGTTCGGTTCAAGGATTCGAGTAATCCCATACTGCATGTGCCTTGGGTCTTACCCTGGTGGCCGAGATAAGCCATCCCAACACTTGGCAGCACACCAGTATCAGCCTTGGCAGGATAAATCTCCCCAGACTTATCCAATGGCTGTGAACATTTGAAACTAACACGAGTCTCAATAAGTGTCCAGTTTTAGGGTCTTACACAAAATCATACCATACAACATGAATCAAACATGCACTTTACTTATTTACACTAAATGTCAAAAGTACATCAAATCAGAATGAAGCTAAGGGCATACAAAACTGTCTAACACTAAGTTCTATGCTCCATCTTATCAAACACCCTAAAGTCTTTGGCTTCTGTAGCACTTGCTTGAGAGGCTGATCAATGAGGACATAGATGCTATGAGCCTGAAAGTAGGGCCTAAGCTAGCAAGCCAAGGTTATTGAGAACAGAGAACCTTTTCTAGGTTTGGATATCTAGTCTCTGCATCGATGAGTAATTTTCTAGTGTAATAGATGGGCCTTTGTGTGCCATTCTCCTCTTTAACCAGGACAAAACTAACCACTTCATCACTAGTTGAGAGATATAGTAGTAGTTGATCTCCAAGGTTTGGCTTTGTCAACAGAGACAACAAGCTCAAGAACTGCTTTAGTTGTTGGAAGTCTTGCTTGCTCTCTTCTTTCCATTGGAAGTCTTCCACCTTCTTGAGTGCCTCGAAGAATGAAAGGCATTGGTCTGTGAGAACTTAGATTAATTTGTTGGGTTCCGCAACCCGACCTATAAGATGTTGTATGTCCTTGTGAATCCAGAGAGAGGGCATATGTAGGACAACTCAAATTTCTTTTTTGGGGGGTTTTCCTTGATCTCCCTTTGAGTCACCATGAATTGACACCAAAGGCACAATTGGTTATATTTAGCTTCATGTGGTACCATTAGAGAAGATTGAAGACCTCATCGGGGTCAATCAAGTGCTGCTCGGCCTTCCAACTTTTCACCAATATGCCATCGACATAGGCTTCCACATTTTGGCCAAGATGGTCTTTGAAGATGCAGTACACTAGCTTTTGGTAAGTTTCACCAGTGTTTTTAAGGCCAAAGGACATGATCTTGTAGTACTAGAACCCTCAATCAGTGATAAAGGCAGAGTCTTCTCCTAGTTGATAGGATGAATCCAGATCTAGTTGTAGCTTGAGAAAGCATCCCCTGATTAGAAAACCCCGACTAGTGTTTCCGGTGTGCAGCATTCCGCATTGCCCACTTAGCCGAGGACATGGTCTAGTCATGGTGAGCAAACCCCGACCAGGGTACATCCCCATCATATGGAAAAATTGTGGGGGTTGGATTTAGCTAGTATTAAATCCATGTAAATTCCTTTTGTAGTTGATTTCTAAAATTATCAACTATGCATTTCGGTACCTAACTAATAGGAAACGTAGTTTCAAATAATTTATTGAGTGGCTGAAATGTACACTTATGGTAGGTGATTTAAGCACTCTCGCATATTATCTATGTTGGTCGGATCACTCTTTTATCTGGCAATATTACAACATTTGTTCACTTGGTTCTAGGGGTGAGCATAATTCGGTTAAAACTGAAAAATTGAACCGAAATTTTGGTTTTGGCTTAATTGGTTCGGCCTATTCGGTTTTTTGGTCGGGTTTGGTTTTTCTATTTAGTTTTTGTATATTTCGGTTTTTAGTTTCGGTTACCATATTTGCTAAATCGGTTAATCGAAAAAACCAAAATAGTTTTATAATTATATATTGTTAATATTATTTATATTATAATTTATTATTTTATATTAATATTTAATAAATTAATAAATATACTTATATACATCGAAGACTCGAGACCAAACATCGTATTTGGCTATATGCCAAATTTCCATAATAAGCAATAACATAAAAGACAAAGTTTCTAAAATCTAAATTTCTAATGACTAACTAGTAAGTAGTAACTAATTTTGTATTAGACACAAAAAGTGGAAAACACTCACTGACTCAAAACAGGAAAAAACTCTTCGACTCTTCGTCTTCTTCCACAGTGCAGTTCGGCTCTTACAGACCCCAGATTCCAGAGTAGAGACCACAGACCAGTGCACTCAGACACCAACCCCAAGCACTGCACTCAGGCAAACTTCCACTTCCACAGGGCGCAGACTCAGTTTCCGTCTTTCCGCTCTTCTAGTTCCAATCTTCCTACCTTAATCTCTTCTTCGAGTTCTCTTCAGTTCTCTTCTTCTTCACCGGCTCACCGCCAGCTACAACTTTATAGGCCTTACAAGCTTACAACAACCAATAGTAACTCCATAACTAACTTCTGATAGAACATAGACTGACTGAAAAGAGTAGAAGATTTAACCGAAATAACCGAAAAAAAATTTTGGTTCGGTTTGTTCAATTTTCAAATATTTCAGTTTCGATTTATCCTATAGTTAAATCAGTTTTTAGAATTTCGGTTTTTCAGTTCGGTTCTGAACAAAAAAACCGAATGCTCACCCCTACTTGGTCTATAGCGTGACTTCTTCCAACTTCAAACCCAATACAAATCGTCTCTAATGATTTGACTTTGACCGGGTTTTTTTAGTGCAACGACAAGATTTCTTCAAATATCGATTTCATTAAAACAACACAAGTTTAAAGTGGAAGATTCAATTGACAACGCCTGTGAGCTGGGATCGGGTGAGCGCGACGGAAAGGTTATTTTATAGGAGAGTCGTTTTGAGTTAGGGGTGTTAGGATTGGTTTGGTGTAGTTTAAAGAAATTTCAGATTAAACCAGTAGTATACGGTTTGAGAAATTTTTAAATCAATTCAAATTATTTTGGCATAGAAATGAAATCAGATTAAACCGTTTTATTATAGTTTGATGCGGTTTCAAATACGATTTGGGAAACTTTAGACTATTGTTTAATTATATTAGACTTAAATTAATTAGAAAATCTAAATAGCACTCCTAAAAATTAAAACTTAAAACTTTTATTTTATTATTTTAATATAAAATAAAAAAAATTTATATATTTATAATTTTATACATTCGGTTTCGATATATTATATATAATAATACATCATTTATTTATATAATTATATTGTATATAATTTTGATTTACGGTTTATGGTTTGATTCCATTTATAAAGTCCCATAAGCCAAATCGAAACCACAAACTTCCATTTAATAAAATATGAAACTCAACGAAACCTTGAGAAGATCGAACCAAACCGTAAATTTATCAAGTGAAGGACAGGTGGCGTCTTATAATTGTCTTGGGAGTTGGGACTGTTTGGGAATCAAAAGGAAAGAAGCAAGTCTGCGCAGGACCTTTCCTTGGAGTTTCAAGGTTAAACGCCAAAAGCAAAGAAGCTGGGGCCTGCGGGCCAATTGGCCAAACACCAAACAGCCTACCTTTCCTTTCTTTCCACAATTTAAATCCAGAAGGAAGATCAGAACTACCACATGCTTTTCTCAATCTCCAAACAAAGTGCATTAGTTCGCCTTCTCTCTCGATCAACACTCAACACTCAAAAAGTTTCTTTTTCTCTTTATTATTAGTTTATTTACACCCTTTAATCTCCGCCACTCTACCTCTCTCTCTATTCCCTCTCCGTCGACTCTCATTACTTAGCTTCGAAGTTTTTCTTCGCAAACTTGTCTCAATATGCTTCCACTCACTCCTCCCCCACCCAAAATGCAGAAGCAGAACAAACCCACCCCTCTCAATCAGATTGTAGTATCAAAGCTAGTCGTGGTGGATCAACAAACTCATCCTCCAGAACTCACCTCCACCAAATCAAGAACAGCCACTCTACTCCGGCCTCCTCGCAGGACCAACCCCATCATCTGGTGTGCCGCAGTCCTGTGCCTTATCTTTAGTCTTCTTCTAATCCTCGCCGGAATCGCCACCTTGATCTTATTTCTTGTCATTAAGCCCAGACACCCTTTGTTTGACACCGTCGGCGCAAACCTCAATAGCATCTACGTCGATTCGCCTGAGTATCTTAATGGCGACTTCGCCTTCCTTGCAAACTTCTCCAACCCAAATAGGAAAATCGATGTAAGATTCGAATACTTGGACATAGAGCTCTACTTCTTCGACAGGCTTATTGCGACTCAAGCTCTGCAGCCCTTCTCCCAGAGGCGGGGAGAGACGAGGTTGGAGTCGGTTCGCATGGTGTCAAGCGAGGTTTATTTGCCTCCGAATCTTGCGATGGAGCTTCAAAAGCAGGTGCAGAACAACAGGGTTGTGTACAATGTAAGGGGTACATTTAGAATAAAAGTTAGTATGGGCTTGAGTCATTTTTCTTACTGGTTGCATGGCAGATGCCAGGTTGAGATGACTGGTCCACCCACCGGTATCCTTGTCTCCAAAAATTGCAGAACAAAGATGTGAATTCAGAGGTAATTGTTTCTTCCCCTGATTTTCCTTTTTCTTTTCATCTGTCGAGCCTCCTTTCTTCCTCGTCTTGGATCCATGATCTGATCAGTCAGATTTCATGTACAAAGATCGGTCTGGTTCTGTCCCAACTCCCAACTGTTTTCAGCTGTGATCTAAGGAGGTTTTTCTTCTAATTTTTTTTAATTACCTCAAGAGGAAGAGGTCGAACTCAATAATTAATGAAACCCATGTCTCAAATTCTTCTCGTGGTGGTGCTATTTCCGCTAATTTCTGTTGTATTGACAAGCTTAATAATCAAACAAATCAAGGCCATGTAGAAAAATCAACATCACATGAAAGGGACCGAATAGATAAAGAAGAAGGTGAATTCATATGTGATTCAATATCTCTTCAGTAAGAAATAGAAATGCAGCCAGTAGTGAAAAAGTGGGAAAACACGTAAGGAGCTTTTTCTTGGTGCTACAGTAAGAACTGATCAACTGTAGAAGTTTGAACTCCTTTTCTGTTCAATCTCGCTTCTTTGAATATTAAAGCTTTTAAGCATTTCAAAAGTTAAAGCCTGGGCAGTTGGGCAACCTCTGAACCTCAGCTCAACTGTGCGAAAGACATCAATTCAAGATATATGGAGGGCTCATGGTCGATGCTTACAGCAGAGCAGAGAAAAGAAAATACAGTTCCATTCAACGAAGATGGTCTATGCCTATGGAATGCTTTTTTTTTTCCCAATTTTCTTTTCAAAAAAGAAAAAGAAAACATCAAAACTTGCAGCTGTTGTTTTCGGCTTTCAACATACTTTTTGTTTTTTTCGGTGGCGGTGGTGGTGTCTAACAAGTAAAATGGCCTAATTGTTTCAGGAAATTACTGATTATTAGTGGTTTGTGAACTGTGTAGAATGTCCGTATTAGACTGCACTACACCTGTTAAATGATTCATCAATCCGGGTCCTTCATTCCGTGAGCCACCGTTGGATTATTCATTAAGCATCGACGTATGATAAAATTCAACAATGTCCATAGCTGCTTCAACAGACTCATGGAGGGTGCAAATGGATCCGAAATCCGATCGTATTTTTTCGGATTCGGATATATTCCTATCGCATTTTCGGATTTTAATTCACCCCTGTCCGATTCAAAAAGATGAGATCCGATCTGATACGTAATAATTTTTTTTTTTGGGATTTTTGGACTGCAATAAAAACCGCTTTTTTTCATAAAATTTTTTAATAAATTAAATTGGATCGGATCATATTTGAATATCCTACATTATTAATGGAATTGAATTCAAATATGTTTGTGTGATCCAATTGGATATTTGGATTGGATGTTTATACTGTTATATTGAATTTGGATATATCCTGATTCGAATCCAATCTGATCCTTTTGCATTTCTATTCATGATACAAGTTTTTCTCCCTTAAAATAGAATCTTACAAACGGAATTCCGGGTGGAATAGTAGCGGACTAGTGGTGACCCCGTGCAATGCATGGATTACTGCTATTCAAAAATGTATTTAAAAAAATAAAGTAATATTTTATATATTTCTATTATGTTGTATATAAAATAGTATAAAAATAATTTTCCTTTTCTTTTTTATTATTGAGATTTAATTTTATTTCTTTTTATATAACTTATATATTATGAGGATAAGTACAGAAATCAACAGCTAAGCATGATAAGTAATTAATGGTGGCTCAATTGGTAGGCTGTTTAGTTAGATGTAGCGAAGATATAGAGTTCTTTGGTTAGGACTTAGGTGTAGTGAAGACTTGGGATCAACTCCTGCAACATCAAGGTTGTGGGATGGGCTATCCCCCATTGTATGGCCTTATAAAGCTTGAAAAAAATGTGCTTACCATGAGATCAATAGCTAAATTTTGAAAACAATTTTAAAACTAAACTAATGAAGAAAACCAAAAGCTCACATTAAGTGTTTTCATTGCATTTTATTATTGAAGCAAAGTAATCCATGAAAAAAATTTACATTAAATTAATAAAAAAAAGAGAAAAACTTGATAACCCATGAAAAGGAACAATGGTTTCTTTAGACTTTTAAAGAATAAGAAGATTGGCTCATTCCATGTAAGAGGTGGGAATTGTTTGGGTTCAAGTTAGGGTTCGAATTTAGAGTTGGGCTAGTTGCCTCCTAGCCTCACCCAATCCATTTAATTTACACGCTTATTTTATTAAAGAGAGACATTAAGAGAGATTTAAGAGGAAAAAATGATTTAATGGAGAGGGGAAATGTTACAAACATTGACTATTAAGAGGAGAGAGAGAGAGATTTAAGAATGATTTTATTAGAGAGTAAATATGGATTTTACGAGAAACAATGAAGATTTATGAGGGTTTAAATTTTGACTTGTATTTTAATGATTTAATTTAAAAGCAAATATGCACATGTGTGAAAAATGAGAGGATGAGGAGGCATGTGTAAGCTCTATGGTGAGAGGAACTTTTACCTCCCCTCTTTCCTCTTTTTATTATATATATATATATATATGTATATATATAGACGAGTAAATTGAATTCTTTAATTCTGCATAATTACATAATAACGTAAGATATAGTTTTCAGTTCTGCTTCTACTTCCCTAATAAATCTCACAACATGGGCAAGCCAGGTCAGGTTTAAAGCCAACGCAGGCCCTAATATTTAGGTGGTGTTTGTCTAGTCTTTTTGCATGGTGCTTTAGGCTTCGACAAGCTTGAAAGACCAAAAATTAGTTTTTTTTCCCAGTTTGATAACCAAAAGCTAGAAAGATGAGATGTGTGCATGGAAAGACCCGAAAAGACTGAGAAAAGCCGAATTTCGGGAAGCTTCAAATGAAGCTTTTTGGTCAGTGTGATAGATAGCCTCTAAAAGCGTCTTTAAAATCTTGGTAGACTGAGTTGCTTACCAAATAGTCATTTTCTTTAAAGACAAGACCATAAAAGCTCAATATATCTTTTGGCCGTCTAGGCTGTTGGAAGATCTTTCTAAAAAAATTGCCAAACAACTAGGCCAGGCCCGGCCCACCTGAGGTCAAACCTGATTTTGCATGTCCAAGCATAATTAGAGCTAAACCCATGGTCTACACTTAAGCAGGCCCAAGACCCAGTCAATTGCCTAAAAACTCTAAGGCTAAGCTCAACCTATGTAGAATCTGGAGTTGGGTTGGGCCGTAGGGGCATACGACACAATGTCGATCTGAGTTGACTCTGCCCACTCGAAAACTTTTTTCTTTTTGTTGATACACATAGGGGATGTTTGGTATTGTGGGCGTTTTTCTAAAAAGTGGTGTCACATCGGAGCCACGTAGACGATTCAACTTTTCATCACCTATGTGACTGTTTGGTTCAGGCGATTTTTCAAAAAAATGATAAAAAACGGGCATGCATCATAAATCACATTCCTTCTGATTATGCATTGGTGAACCGTTGCCCCCAATGGCTCGATGATGTGGCACTAATGTGTATCCTAGCTGTCACATGAGCTGTCGATGGTGAGAATGTTTTGGTGCTTCTTGGCCCATTGGAATTTCAAATGCAATGGTAAGTAGGGTTTTACCTATACTGCGCATCTTTCTTCTTTGCTGTTGAAGTATTTCCCCTCTCACCACTCAACCGCTGCAATCGGCGCTAGGGGAGGTCGTCGCCTGAGCAGGTATTGTAGTCTTTTTAGTTTTTAGGTTCCCAGTTCTATTTTTCGAAAGGGGTTTACAGAGCATTGTCTGGTCCATTCTTCATCTCCGATCAAGAGGTCAGTACAAACGATTTGTTTACATCTGTGTTTGGCTTCCTGTTATTTTTCGTTCAAGAATTAATTTCCTATTTGTCTGGTCCATTCTGCTGTTGTTTGGTATCGAAATGATCCTCATGTGTAAACTGTATTATAAATTACTCTTTTTGTATTGAATTACTTTTTTTTTTTGTATCAAAAGATGAAGATGAGCCTCAGGGATTTTGGCATTGAAAGTGTACAGATGAACATCGGAACTGAATTTCTTATTTCATTTATCAAGTTAGAGCATTTAGAATATTATTTGAATGATTGATAGAATAATTATAAAACCAAAATAGTATTTGAATAATTGAGTTCTAGTGGAGAGGCTTCATGGGTGTGGGTGCTATTCCGGCCTTTACAACAAATGAATAGGTTTTAAGGATGCTCTCCTAACCATACGGTCCATACACAAGTGTATTTCTCACAAGAACACTTTCTTAACACAATAATAAATTTGCTCTTGCTTAATTTACAACCACAAATCTCACAAATATTTGATAATAAAACCAACAGATAATCCTTTTTTGGATATAACTCAAAGATATTCACACTAGAGAACAGATCTCCAGATTCTCTCAAGAAATATTTGAACCTCCATGGGGCTTCACTACCTCTCTCAGCCAACTTGTTATTGCTCGAGAAGCTCCTTCCACCTCCACATGCTGAATACTAAGCATTTCCATCGCAATGCCTTTGTTCCTGCCATAAGGGCTTCCCAAGTCTATCAGTCCCGGCAAACATATGGAGCAGCCATCATATGTAGATAAACTTCTCCTTTAACTGGTGGGAGAACCTAGGGGTGTCAATTGGATTGTATTTGGTCCAATTCGATCCAGTTCAATGTGAGTTCATTATAAATGGATCAGGTCCAATCCAATCTAATGAATGTTTTGGACCAATTTGGACCGGTCCAATATAATTCAATGTCTGGACCGTCAAATCTGTTTAAATTCATTTTGATTTATATTGATTTCAACCCAAACCCAGTCCATTGACACATACATTCTTATCATATATCAATAGACCAGATATTGGCTTAATCCAACCCAATCCAATATAAATTTGTTATAGACGGACCAGGTCCAATTCAATCTAATAAATATTTTGAACCGAACTAATCCAATCCAATATGTCTTATTGGTCCATCCAAATTGATTTTGGACTGGACAGGGTCCAATCCAAACCCAAGACTGAGTACCTGTCTAGTTCTGGATGGGCTTGTAAAATGGGTATGATCTTTTATCATCGCATATCTATAAAAACTTTTAAACTCATATCTATTTTGAGACTAATAAGCCACTCAAAGGAAATTAAAATTTTGGTAGCCCTTGGGTTTTATCGGGCTTACAATTGTGTCAAAATGCCTTTGATTGAAACATATTGCATTATGATTATAAATTGGCAATTATATAACTTAAAGTTCTTCTTACATCTTAACCCTTAGAACAGTATTGATGCTTAAGACTTACCTAATAGAATGTACTAATTTCTCTTAATATCCTCCATTGTAGCATTCAAAATTTTGTGTCTTAAACATTTGAACAAACATTTTATTTTTATTTGTACATGTTAAGTGATTGTTGGTCAATAGGTACTCATGCTAGTTTAGCTAGAACTTGAATTTGTCTTCTTTGTTTTGATAGCCAAAAATCTGAATATGTGATCTTTTGTGATATGAAACAATTTCATTTTTTGAATTTATTTTATTTTTAATTGAGGTCATGTTTATTATTCACAATAGCAAAGCTTTAGAGCACTATTCACAATAACAAAATTAAGTTTAGTGGGTTTGATAGTAGGATGGCAACAAAGTTAGATACTGAAGAAGTCAAATTAGGTCCCGATTGTGCGCAATGGATTGATGTAGAGGAAGAGACTTTCATTAATCTAATGGTGGAACAAGTTAGGGACAACATGCCTACATCTTCTTTTAACATGGAAGGGTGGAAATACATCCGTTAGAAATTTAATTAAAAACGTAACAAGACTTATGTTCATGCTCAATTCAAAAACAAATATAATGCACTTAAACAACGTCGAAAGTGATACTTAACCCTCCTTAACCACACAGGTGTAACTGTAGATCCATTGACAAAAAATCCCTACAAATGAAGAAGTCTGGCAAAGCCTGATAAAGGTAATTTTTCCTTAAACCCACTCATTTGCTTTGGTTTAGAATAGTATAAAACCTACTTAACTAATTATATTGTGTAGACTCATTGTTGGGCATGATCATTTAGGACACAAGTTTATCGTCACTGGGATGAGTTAGAGTACATTTTTTGGAGGAACACAAACAACCAGGGACATGGGATACTCACTTGAAATGGGTCTTAATGATCATGTCCTTATTTCAGATAGTCCACCATTAGTTGTCATGTTAGATAATCAAAGGACATCAACAACTGAGGAATCTCTCGCCAGTCCCTACATTGTTGACCCCAATGGTGATGTATTAGAGATGCCAGACCGTAAGATGAGAGTTGAAAAACCACCCACTAGCATGAAGAAAGGGAAGAAACAATATCTTCCACTTGTACTTGATTTAATGATTAATTCATGCGTAGAGTCCAACAAGAAGAGACTTGAAATCTTAGAAAAGGAAAGCTCACGAGATTTTAATAAGAGTAGAAAATGGAAATGGAGAAGGAAATTGCAGTATATAGGGAAAGAACGATAGAAATAGAAAGGGCAAAAGTTCAAGAAATGGAGAAGGAAAGAACCCTAAAAAGGGATAGACTTGACAGGGCTTGTGAGAAAGAACAAATAGAGGAATGCATTGAAATCCTTAATTCCATATTTCAGGTTGAGAAATTATCTCCAATTTGCTATTTCAAGGCAACTAAGTTGTTTATGGAAGATAAATAGAGGAACACTTTCCTTGCTATTCCTCTAGGGATTAGGAGTTTTTGGCTTCATGGATTGGATGATGAGCCACCGAACCCATGATTTATAGAAGACCTTTTTTCATGCTTGGATGACTCTCATGTGAAGATATATCTTGATGTGCATTATTTGTTAGACAGTTTTGTATGCCCTTAGCTTCAATCATTTTGATGTACTTTTGTTGTTTAGTGGAAATAAATAAAGTGCATGTTTGATTCATGTTGTTTGGTTTAATTCTGTGTAAAACCCTAAAACTGGACATTTGTAGAGACTCATGTTAGTTTTAAATGTTCACAGCCGTTGGATAAGTCTGGGGAGATTTATCCTGCCAAGGCTGATACTGGTGTGCCACCAAGTGTTGGGATGGCCTGTCTCAGCCATCAGGGTAAGACCCGAGGCACATACAGCATGGGATTACTTGAATCCTTGAACCGGACCAGATTTCCAGTCTTGCCCTGGACCTTGGAGATAGATGGGCAAAACTGGAAAGTTACACCTGACCCCTAGACTCGATTGTGACACTTCACTAGGTGTTGGATCAGGCTGCCTTTGATATGCCAATCAGTGAGATCCTTAGTGGGGATCAAAACCTGGGTATGTTGGGGCAGTTTGAGAATTCATCTGAGTGGGTGGTCATAGTGACAGAATCAGCCACTTTGTCGGACAAAGGGTAATGATCGGGAATGCACTCTCTCTGATGGAAACCAAACTGCCGGCAGTTGATTTCAATCGTTGGAATTTTGTTTTTGCAAAATTAATATATTTACATATATATGTACGGTTTCAAAATGTTTGCAAATGGTTTTAATTCCCGGGATCCATGTGAGAGGAGAGTGCGGCACTGTTCCTTGCAGCCGAGGGAGAGGTCCTCTCTTGTCGGGCAGTGCTTGATCATTAAGGGCTGAGAGGTTAAGTGTAAGACCATTTAGGACAATACCTGATGGGCTAATCTTGCACCTGCCCACAGTCCCTGGGTTTTTATAAGATGGCTTGGCCCAGGGACCACTTAATGTAAGTGTTGGGCCCATAGGGTTCATACGATGGACTCAAGGGGTTCATTGAGATTTTCAGTGAATTTGGCTGGGCCTTCTATTAAAGGCTGGGCCGAACCCATGTGGCTGGTGTGTAGATCAATGCTTGGGTCCCACGCCATACAAAGAAGCCCAACTGGGCAGCAGATTGGAAACTAATTAAACACTGAATACTTAATGGGCCTAAAGCCCATTTCGAAGTGGGCTGATATGATCACCCATCAATGGGGCGAATTTGAGATTGAAGTTAGCAAAAAGGATTGGGCTCTTAGCCTTATCCACTCTTAGAGACCAAATTCAAATCAGATTTGAATCTGGTAACCTCCTGATAAGATCAGGAGTAAGCTAACTCTATCTGGGAAAATGATTAAGAATATCCCCTATCCAAATACTGATTTGGATTGGGATAACTCCTAATTAGGAGATTTCTTAATCAAGAAGAAAGGAGGAGATTTCGAATGTACCAAGAGGGAGAGAAATCAGATTTCGATCCAAGGGGTTTTGGTAAGCAAGAAGGGTTCCTGCGATTTGAGATTAGATCTCATACTCTCCAGAAAAGAAAACAGTTCAGCCCTTTCGTTTCTGGAGATCTCCTCCTGCCGCCGCCATCTGTATTGTTGCAAGATTCGATCTTTGCAGAAAAGAAAGTCAAGAAACCAGTTCTTGACATCAGTCTTGCAAGAAAGACTGAAAGAATTCAGTGTTTAGTACATCCAGGGGATTCTTGTGAAGGATCCAGTGTGTAGGACGCACCCTGCTGGTTCTGTTCCATCCACAGCTGTGTCATCTTCAGCAGGGACAGATCTTGGAGCATTCTTTGGGCGTGAACACCAACTTTGGGAGATACTGCTTCTCCGGATCAGGTATAATCCTCCCATTTATCTTTTGGTACAGATCTGGTTTGATTAGGGTTCAAGTAGATCCTTGAATATTGTATTCTAAATTCAGGGAATATGATTCCCAGTTGGGAGAAGGTAGGAAATTTTTGAAATTCGCCCCACCCATTCCGCAACCTTCATGGCGTCCATTAGATGGATCCTACCATTCTTTCATTATTAGTATAGCCCTTGTTGTATAATATAGTATTCTTATTATTTTATTTGTTCTTTTTATCTTTCAACCCTATAAGAGCATTCTTGTAACTGTACATATCTTTCATATCTTTTAATATAAAAGAGGCTCTTTAGGGTGGGGGTCGACTATTCTTGACACCCCTAAATTTGTTCTCTCTCTTGTTCTCAATTCGGTTCACATGGTATCAAAGCAGGTTGCTCTTTGATCCACTTCTTTTTTTCTTGATTCGTTGATAACTTTTATCACTGCCAATTGGTTCTAGACTGTCCTTATCTTTTCAGGAACCATTTTCTGTACTCTATGCATCTAGCAAGAGAGATTTCATTGGATCTCTCTCGTTTGACATCCGTCTGTAGTAAGATTTGAAAGGCTTGTCGCCTAGCCCTCCTCAATATATTCTAAAATTTTCATTGAGATCCATGAAGTTTTGAGAGAGATCTATACATTTCTTCTAGGTGGTTGCGTCCAGACTTTCCTTTTCTGGACTGTGTATCCAGTTTTCTTCTATTATTGGATCTTGGACAATCTCTGGTGATAGTAAGGGGTTTCTTTTCTCAGTTTTTGACTCTCTTGGATTCGATTACTGCTTATCTTGCTTGCTTTGATTAGTTTTTTACTTCAATCTAGTTCTTTTAGACTATTGTCGAACCCTATTTTTGTTGTTTTTTTGTTGTAATGGCTTCAGATAGAGGGGATATTATTCCTGTGAAGATGAATGGACAGAATTATGGGATGTGGAAGTTCCATTTTTATTTTTATGTTAAAGGGATAGGTTTGGAAAGATACTTGAATGAGACTGTCACTAAACCAACAAAGACCGAGGTCAAGGCCTTACAACAATGGAAGCTGGATAATGGCAAGCTTGTTTCTTGGATTCTAAGTTCTATTGATTATGATATTTTTGTACCTATGAGAAGAATGAAAACAACCTATGAGATGTATTCATATCTGGAGAAAGTTTATCAACAGTCCAATATATCTAAATAGTATCAAATAGAATCAGAGATGTTTGCCTACAGTCAAGGAGATAGAAGGATACAAGAATATTATTTAGGCTTTCTTGATTTGTGGGCTGAATACGAAATTGTCCATATTGATCATTCAGACTTAGTAGAATGTGTGAAATATCTCCAGAAACACTTTGAGAAGAGGAAGGTAACTTAGTTTTTGATGAGGCTTATACCTGAATATGAAATAATCTGGTCCAACATTCTGAGTAGGGGAACACTTCTAGATCTGGATTCTATTTCAAGGGAACTACTGAGGGAAGAAGAAGAATGTGTAACTAAATTTGATGGAAAGATGACTGAAGTTGGGGCTGAAACAACCTTTGTTGCTTATGGAGGTAAGAAGTCAACCTCCAACGATTTCTCCAAAACCTAGTGCTATGAGTGTAAGGGTTTTGGAAACATTGCATCTCACTGTAAGAAGAAAAATGTGTGCACCTATTCCAAGCAACATGGTCACATCATTCCAAATTGTCCAATCCAATCAGCTAAGAGTTCTCAAAAAAAGACTCAACCCCGGGCCTATCAGGTAATAGATGGACAGGCAATTGACACTGTGTCCACCAAGGGTGATTCTTCAGTGAAAAGTAATTCAACTGGTGCTATGGGTGAAGAAAAGGTTCGACAATTGGTATCATTTGCTTTCTTTGCTATTGGCTTGTCTAGTAAGTCTTCTACATATTGTTTTTTCCTTCACATGCTTGGATTATAGATTTAAGTGTCACCAATCATATGACAGGAGCCTACCTCAATCAGCCAAATCCATAAATGAAACACACCATAAACACATTATTACTACCAATGGTGAAAAGTTAGACATTATTGGTAGTAATGACTTATCCCTTAAACTGTCTCCCACTAGATCATTCCCTTTCTCCAAAACCCTCTTAGTACCCAACCTTACTACTAATCTGATTTCTATTGGTCAATTTGTTGATGAAGGAAATGTTCTCACATTTTCTCATGATGGTTGCTTGATATAGGACCAGTACACTGGAAAGGTGAAGAGGAAGGGGCGTAGGCTAAGCTGTTTGTTTGCGTTGGATTTCGAGAAGTCTCAATCAGGAGCATCATCGACTTTTCTTAATTCTTCTATGTCTGATTTTCTATTGAGTTATAGAAATAATGTTTGGGATTTATGGCATAAATGATTCGGTCATTCATATTATCAAAAGTTGAAGTTTTTGTTTGACTCTGGTTTAATTAAGAATAAAATTCCTCCTGTTCATACTTTTGATGTTTCTTGCACTGCTTGTTTGAGTAAAAGTCATGTTTTACCTTTTCTTTACACTTTTGGACATGCCACTAAACCTTTTGAGATAATACATAGTGATGTTTGGTCTGTTTCTATTACTTCACGGTTGGGATACAAATACTTTGTATTGTTTATAGATGACTGTACCAGATACACATGGATTTATTTTCTACAGCATAAATTAGAAGTCTTTGGCACATTTAAATTGTTCCATACTATGGTGCAAACTTGCTTCAAGTGTAAAGTGAGTATCCTCCGTTCAGATTCAGGGGGAGAATATAGAGACGGAGACTTTTAGGTCTACTTGAGGAGTTATGGAATTCAATCTCATCACAGCTGTCCAGACACTCCACAACAAAATGGTGTAGCTGAACGGAAGAATGGAGATATCCTTAGTATTGTGCGGACATTACTACAAGAATCCCATACTCCAACTTCGTTTTGGGTAGAAGCAGCTAGTACAGTTGTGTATTTGATTAACAATATTCCTTCCTTTGTTTTCGACAACACTTCTCCCTTCCAAAAACTTTTTGGTCATCCCCCAGGTTTC